>NC_069503.1:535986227-536286227 GCF_027579735.1 Bombina bombina
GGACAATGCTCCATCACACACGTCCAAGTACTCCACAGCGTGGCTGGCAAGAAAGGGTATAAAAGAAGAAAATCTAATGACATGGCCTCCTTGTTCACCTGATCTGAACCCCATTGAGAACCTGTGGTCCATCATCAAATGTGAGATTTACAAGGAGGGAAAACAGTACACCTCTCTGAACAGTGTCTGGGAGGCTGTGGTTGCTGCTGCACGCAATGTTGATGGTGAACAGATCAAAACACTGACAGAATCCATGGATGGCAGGCTTTTGAGTGTCCTTGCAAAGAAAGGTGGCTATATTGGTCACTGATTTGTTTTTGTTTTTGAATGTCAGAAATGTATATTTGTGAATGTTGAGATGTTATATTGGTTTCACTGGTAAAAATAAATAATTGAAATGGGTATATTTGTTTTTTGTTAAGTTGCCTAATAAATAGTCACCTGCACACACAGATATCCCCCTAAAATAGCTATAACTAAAAACAAACTAAAAACTACTTCCAAAACTATTCAGCTTTGGTATCAATGATTTTTTTGGGTTCATTGAGAACATGGTTGTTGTTCAATAATAAAATTAATCCTCAAAAATACAACTTGCCTAATAATTCTGCACTCCCTGTATAAATATATTATATGGCGGTTGAATGTCCTTTTAAACAAGCTGTATCAGGTACAGGACTGCCTCTATAAGACCATTATTGCTACATGACAATACCACATTTCACGTGACAAAATTAAATAAAACGTATATAAAAAAACATACAATATAACTTTAAAAACTGAAGTCTAATAAAAATATAAAAAAACTGCCAGGACCAGTTCTGTATTACAAATATTTTTATTGTTTAGGGAACTGCAATGTGTGTGTTCCTTCTTCTACAGCCAAGCCCCAGCTTTGATAATATGCAAAAAGCTGTATCCATACAAACTCCAACAAAGAGATGAAGCAATTCTGCACTATTCATTATTATTCACTATATCAATACTGAAAAAAATGGCATATAAAAGTCAGTGTGAAAATAAATCATTTTCTTTTTCTTTTTTTTATAAACGTAACCATGACCGTCTAGACAGCTTATCTTAGGAATCCAATTTTCTGCCTCTTCTTTCCTAAACTTTCTTCCTGATTTAATACACTTTGTAGAGATGTGTGTAGAGACTTGGCTACACGTTTCCCTGTCTGAAGAAAGAAAAAAAAAAGTTTAGAAATCTACAAAGATTTACAGGATGCACATAAACGCATACACAAGCTAATATTTAGCATTTCCGTATTATAAACAAATATGTTAAATATAAATACTTGCAATTAAATAAAATGAAAGTTATTTATATAAACAAAAATGTATGATTACCCGATAAATTATTTTCTTTCCTGGCATGGAGAGTCCACAAATACATTCTAATTACTAGTGGGAATTCAACTCCTGGCCACCAGGGAAACGTGCAGAGCTGTTAAAGGGACACTAAACACCTGCTGCAAATTCTCCAAACTAACTTCTGCTGTCAAACATAAATATAATTCATATCTAGTAATCAAGGATGTGTTTGCACTCTGGGCAGTTTACACCCAGTATTGTTCAAAATAATGTTGTCAAATAGAATGCTGGTACTGCTCTCAATGCTGCTATGTTTGCAGCCATGTTGTAACGCACGTTTTACTCACAGGCACAGCAGTCATGTGATGCACATATTCTTATTTATCCAGTTTAGAGGGGAATTATCAGAACACTCGCTCACTGTGGAGCTGTGCGAGTGCTACATTAGCTGTATATATTATTATATTTATCTTATGTGCCTCATAAAAAAACATTCAGTTTGTGAAGGCATTAAAATAAAAGTACTGCCATTTTTTTTGCATTATAAATACATCTGCACTATTGTCTGCAGCCCAGCTCCAGGAATGCACAGTCACACCTCCGTGAACGGTTGTAAATTATATTAGCATACTACAGAGGGGAAGAAGGTGAGGGGGCATGTTCGTTGGAAGATAGCTCTGAAGTGAATAACTAATGTATGCACTATTAGTTTTTCAGCTGCTAGTTACAACGGTACATGCCTCCTCCCCCTCCCTCTCTCCCTCTCGTAGTTTGCTATGAGAAATCAAAGTGTTCACGGAGATATGCATTCCTGGAGGGGGAGGAGGCATGTTCCGTTGTAACTAGCAGCTGAAAAACTAACAGTGCATACATAGGTTATTCACTTCAGAGCTATCTTCCAACGAACATGCCCCCTCACCTTCTTCCCCTCTGTAGTATTGTAAGATAATTTACAACCGTTCACGGAGGTGTGACTGTGCATTCCTGGAGCTGTGCTGCAGACAATAGTGCAGATGTATTTATAATGCAAAAAAAAGTGGCAATGCTTTTATTATAATGCCTTCACAAACTGAATGTTTTTTTATGAGGCACATAAGATAAATAGAATAATATATACAGCTAATGTAGCACTCGCACAGCTCCACAGTGAGTGAGTGTTCTGATAATCCTCTGACTTGATTAATAAAAGTATATGCCATGTTCATCACATGACTGCTGTGCCTGTGTGGCAATATGGCGGCATACATAGTTTTACCAAGTGCTGGATCAGCAGTTTGATTGAAGACACTCTAATTGTACTGTTTGAGGTAAACTGACCCTCAAGAATAGAGATTCATGCGTAGTGTGTTATTATTTATCAGTATAAGTTAGTTTAAAGGATTTTTTGAAGGTGTTATAGGTCCCTTTAAGTATCATCCCACTTCCCATAAATCCCCAGTCATTCAGCCAAAGGAACATGAAAAGAGAAAAGGACACAAAGGTATAGAGGTGCCTGAGGTTTAAACATTGACAAAAGCCTTCTTAAAAATAAATTAAGGGCGGGTCATGGACTCATGCCAGAAAAGAAAATAATTTATCAGGTAAGCAAAAATTTAGTTTTCTTTCCAATGGCATGGAGAGTCCACAAATCCATTCTAATTACTAGTGGGAACTAATACCCAAGCTAGAGGACACAGAATGGAAGGTTGGGAGAACAAGACAGGCGGACCTAAACAGAAGGCACCACCGCTTGACGAACTTTCCTCCTAAAAGAAGCCTCAGTTGAGGCAAAAACATAGAATTTGGAAAAAATATGCAGCGAGGACCAAGTGGCCGTCTCGCAGATTCGTTCCACAGAAGCCTCCTTTTTAAAGGCCCAGAAAGAATAGACAGCCTAGAGGAAAGAGCTGTTATCCTCTCAGGAGGCTACTGTCCTGAAGAGAAACTCAGTGGTAGCTGAATTTAAACTCTCAACCCTTTGGTTACTAGGTGGCTAAGTTATCCACCAAACCACTAGAGCTTGCTGTAACACTACTCAATGAAAAGGAAAGAGTAGAAGCAGAGGCCTTCTGGTCCTTACGTCTACCATAAAATACCACAGAAGGGCAGTAGAGAGATGAAAATCTCTAGTAGCCTGTAGATAAAAATTCTTAGCATGCACAACATCCAGGTGGTGCAACAGCCATACCTTATAAGAAGAAGGATTAGAGCAGAAAGAAGGAACGACAATTTCTAAATAGATAGTGGTCCCATCACCTTAGAAGGAAAACCCAAATAAGTATGAAGGACCACCTTATCCGCTTGAAGAATAAGGTAAGGGGATCATATTGCAGAGCCGAAAGCTCAGAGACCCTACGAACCTCAGAAATAGTGAGAAAAAAACAAAACATAATATCAACAAACCGAGCCTGATGCAGAGCCCTAAGAACAAGATTAAGGCTCCACAGAGGAGCAACAGATTTCAATACAGGCCTAATACTAATCGAGGCCTGAACAAAGGATTGAATATCCGGCAAGTTAGCCAGACTTTGTGTAAAGAATCAAAAGGGCAGAGCTCTAGCTAAGGAACTCCGTGACCCTACATGGAGGTTGATATACACCACAGAAATAATGTTGTCCGAAAGGAATCTAAGAAACCGGAGTGAACGCAATTGGGGTCAAGCTCTCAGAGCATTGAAGATTGCTCTCAATTCTAATATATTTATCGGGAGGGCAGACTCCTCCTGAGACCACATTCCCTGAGCTCTTAAGGAAGCCCAAACAGCATCCCAGCCCGAAAAGGCTGGCGTCCGTAGACACAATCTCCCAAGACGGTCTCAGGAAACATGTGCCCTGGGACAGACGGTCCTGAGAGAGCCAAATGAAAAGGGAATCCCTTGTCCAGCTGTCTAAGACTATCCTCTGAGAGAGGTCAGAGTGGTCTCCGATCCATAGACCAAACATGCATAACTGTAGAGCTTTTAGATGGAAACGAGCAAGAGGAATAAAAAAAGGCACATAAAAAGTGAAAAGAAATAAAGGATAGCTGCTAAAACTACTAACAGTGATCCTATAAAAGCCCCCAGAAGGTCCCTCTGTACAGACACCGGTACATGCAATGAAAATACTGTATTAGTACAAAAAGGAAGTATAAGGAGCAGCAAAATAGGCTGAGGTATATGAATGTTACATATGAGATATACGAATGTTAGATATAGTATATGAAATGGAATCTGAAAAGATTATACATTTATTCTCATCTCACATAAAAACACAAAACTTAAAAAACATATAATTACTCAACATGGATCCATGAGAAAAAATAGAGAGAGCTCATAAAAAAATGCAGTAAAATGACTTCTAAAAACATGTGAATGTCTAAAAAAGCGAGTTAGGCTACCCCAGTCAGGTTAAACTGGGGTAAGAGTTCCTTAGTGGTATACCAATTGTAGTGGGTGAGCTTCTGGAGGGAGTGTCAGTGAAGAGTGAAAACCTCTAAACAAACTGTGCGATATCCAAATCCGTGTGAAACTTGATGAAAAATATTCCAAAAGATTGAAATCAATCTCTCTCTCACTATATATATATATATATATATATATATATATATATATATATATATATATATATATCTCAAAATCAGTGAAAAAAGTCAGTGAAAAAATGTGATTGGTCCCAAATGGTTTCAGTCAAAAATAAAGAACAGTTAATCCCACTAAGGGAGAAGTGTGAAATTTAGTTAATCCTGATCAGGTGGGCCCAGGGTGTACCAGAAATGTATCCCTGTAAACCTCATAGTCCAACCTAAAAGGCCTTTATCAAGACTAAATATGGTGTGCACTGGTAGCCTCTATATACTGTGTACCATAGGTTATCAGCCAATCAAACTTGGCGCCAAAAAAATGGGGGCATTTACTGGTGACTTTATATGAGACTCTCAGCAAATTTCTTTATTTTTGACTGAAACCATTTAGGACCAATCACATTTTTTCACTGACTTTTTCCACTGATTTTGATATTTTGAGATTTATATATATATATATATATATATATATATATATATATATATATATATATATATATATATATATATATATATATATATATATATATATATATATATATATATATATATATATTTATATATATATATATTTAGATCTTTTTTGACCTTTTGGAATATTTTTCATCAAGTTTCACGCAGATTTGGATATCACACAATTTTTTTTTTTGAGGTTTTCACTCTTCACTGACACTGAAGTTCAACCACTACAATTGGTATACCACTAAGGAACTCTTACTCCAGTTTAACCAGACTGGGGTAGCCTAACTCGCTTTCTTTTAGACATTCACATGTTTTTTATAAGTAATTTTACTGCATTTTTTATGAGCTCCCTATTTTTTCTCATGGATCCATGTTGAGTAATTATTTGTTTTAAGTTTGTTTTTTATGTGAGATGAGAATAAAATGTATAATCTTTACAGATTCCATTTCATATACTATATCTAACATTCGTATATCTCATATCGAACATTCATATACCTCAGCCTATTTTGGCGCTCCTTATACTTCCTTTTTGTAATGATCCCTCTAAGGGTGAGCTAGGAACCCTTTTTTAAGGAGCCAAAAGGTATTTCTATAACTTAGCACTGGGTTATTTTGATTTGTTTTATTTGAAAACACTGTATTAGAAAAACTCCATGCACATTGTTTTCCAAAAGTAAGAGAACAGAGAAACAGACACTAGTACCTCTACTGCCGCGTCCGTTATAAAAAGGGCAGGATTCTCTTTTAGAAAAGAGACAAGCAAAATGGCGCTGTAACATCAGATTTGCAACTAATACTGATTTGCCCATAATCCTCGTTAATGTCTATTCATTGTCGGTAGATTAATAAACATATTAAGCTAGTTACGCCAATAAACCTTTCTGAGACCACAATATGACTACAAGAACTGTATTACCTAGGAGAAAAAAAAACGTAAAGTTCCTAAAGAGGGCACGTTCCATCAGAATGAAAATGAGCTCAACACCTTATCCCTAAGGAAGTCTCAGCACAAAAGCTGTAGAACACTTTGCAGCATAAGACGCCATTACTGCTGAAGAGCACGGCAAAGAAACTGTTGGGAAAAAATGGCTTAACCTGAACACCGCGGCAAGACAGTTAGGCTTCTGACATCTAAGGGGTCCCCAGAGATAAGTTCAGGAATCCTACTTGAAATAAAAAAACGTTGCCCACTGTCAACTAGAACAGTCCAACGGTAGCTGATCCCCTTAACTGGAGTTAATTACAGAAGTGTTAAACACTGAGGAAAGGCAACCGCTCTAAGGCTTTTCCGCTAGGCACAGTTGTATAGCCCTAAGTAAAGGATCCCCACACCTCTATCACTGACCGAGTTTAGGGTCCCACATGCAGAAAAAAAAAAAAAAAAAATCTCCTCCTATAAGCAACCTGAGAAGCTGCTGCCATAGAGGGGAAACCTTCAGTTACTTAGTAGATATCGGCACCTTAAATAATTAAAAAGGTGTCTGCAAGTATAATCCCTGTCCTACATGCCTCAAAAGAAAGCTGTAGAGGACCTGACAAAATAAATGTAAATATATACCCAGCAGGTGGAGATCTCCAATCCTACATTAAATAAGAGACTGAGTCACCGCCGCTGAGAGGGAGAGAATATAGGCACGGATGATAAAACAGCTTAGCAACACAATACAGAGTGCCCAACATGTCACCCTCTCTCATTGCCCACCTCCACTAGGGAGATAGCCGGCAATAAAATTGAAAGTCCCCTACCCACAGATATGCCACATTAAGACTACTCAGCCAATGGGGGCAAGGTATACAGGGACTCACGGTTAGAAGTCTTCATTCTTCTCACCAACTCCAGGTCTGACAGAAGCAATCCTCATCCTGACAGGGACCTGAAGTACAAGAAAAGCAGAGTAACCAACCCTGGTTTTCTATATAGGGGTAGCATAAATGTTGGAAAGTAAGCAAGGACTACCTCGCCGTCTTCCAACTGATAAAAGACACCATTACTAGAGGATTATGTAGACACAGCATAGTCCCAATCATTGCTTGCAGGGAAAAAGTACCCATTAAAGGATTAATATCTTTAGACACCATCCTTGCACATCCTCCTGATGTACAAGCCAAAAAATGACTGGGGGTTTATGGGAAGTGGGAGGATACTTAACAGCTCTACTGGGGTGTTCTTTGCCTCCTCCTGGTGGCTAGGAGTTGAATTCCCACTAGTAATAAGAATGGATTTGTGGACTCTCCATGCCATTGGAAAGAAAAAGGACATTCAACACTAAATATACCACTACCTCCCACATACTGAATATCAAATAAATATTTCAAAAACATGTAAAATGTCAGTTTGTTAGCAAAATATGCATTATTTTACAGTCCAGGAACACACTTCTTGAATAGTCTATTGAGTTTATCATCTTCTCTTTACTACAGCTAATAAGGAGCAGAAATATATATATATCCAATGTGCATTTTGGGGGGGAGAAAGTCAGGGAGCTTAATTCCATGGAATGCAGCCCAACAGAAAGGAAAATTAATAGAAAAGCAAGCAAAATGAAATGATTAAATACATTGTCACTTTTTTCTATACATAATTTTAACTTTTTATGGGGAATTTAAATGTGAGTTTTATGTCCCTTTAGTATTGAACAAATCTGACATTTCTGCTTGATTTTACATCTTTCAAGTAAAAATGGAACAATTCTCTTGTCCTCCTATAAAGTAGCTGGGAAAATGAAAGATACCGTCCAAAAGTTGATAGCATTGCTGAATTGTGACATGCTAGAAATATATATAAGGCCCCCTTTATTGGATAAAGCTGAGAAAGTTCATTGGGTATGAAAATTATAAAAAAACAACACTACATTTAAGAAACAACTGCAGGGTTATACAAATGGCATAAATATACAGAAGCCAGCTAGAATTTGAATACGTGTAAATGCAGGTGTATGAGTCTAGCTACAAACAGGACTATAATGTCCCTCAAAAAACATCAAAGAAGACACAGTAAACAGGACACAAGAGAGTGCTTAATGGGACACGAAACAATAATTTTCTTTCATTATTCAGGTAGAAAGTACAAATTTAAAAAAAGTTTCCAATTTGCTTCGTTCTTATTTTATTTTTTGTTGAAGAGATACCTAGGTCGGTATAGTGTACATTTCTGAAGCACAACATGATGGAAAATAATGCTGCCATCTAGTGCTCTTGCTAATGTAAAACACTGATGCAAAACTGCTGCCATATATGGGGGTAGATTTACCAAGCAGCGGATGCTGCTATCTATCCCCGTAATTTTTGGCACGCTGGAAATGTAAGTTAAGAAGCAGCGGTCTTAAGATCGCTGCTCTTGGACTCGTCCGCCACCTCTGAGGCAGCGGACAGCAATCAGCCCGATCGGGTTGATTGACACCCCCTGCTAGTGGCCGATTGGTCGCGAATGTGCAGAGGGCGGCATTGCACAAGCATTTCACGAGAAATTCTTGTGCAATGATAAATGCTGTCGGCATTTATCGATGTAGGGCGGACATGATCCGCTACAGCGGATTATGTCCGCCTGAACATGATAAATCGGCGCCTATAGTGTTACAGACACTTGCACACTCTAGAGCTTACATCCCTGCTTTTGAACAAAGAACATGAAAACAAAGACCATTAGATAATAGAAGGAAAAATAATTGTATGCTCTAACTGAATCATGAAAAAAAAATGTTTGGGTTTTATGTCCCTTTAAGAAAGGTCTGCCTCAAAAAAAGTGAAATGTTTTTTTCTATTACATAAATATGAAATAATAGCCCCTATCCTTGTTATGCAAAATAAACAAGAACCAAAGAGTTAAATGAGAACTAGAAAATAAAACAAACAGGATGTGCATGGGTGTACAACTGATAGGAATCACTTTGCTCAATGACTGATAGGGACAATGCAGAAAAAAACAGCTCAGGAACTTTATTTAGAAAAATAAACCACTGTAATACATTTTTAAATATTCTCTTTAAAGATGGTACCGAGAAATGTTTTGAGTAGATGGTCCCTTGACACAATAAAATTTCTTGGTAACACAGTGTATAGGCGCTAACAATAAATCCTATGGGCCAAGTTTTTAAAACTATTCCTCCTCAGTAGTTCAATACAGAGCAATGGATAAAAAATAAAAATAAAACTGGCGCTGTAAAGAACAGCTAGGATCTATACTACTGCAGATATAAAGGATACTTATCTCAGAAAGAAAACCTATATAGGTAGTATGGGGTAGTAGAATAATAAGGGCCGAGTCCTAAAAGCAAATATAGATTAGAAAAAATTAAGTGATTGTATAAAACAAATGGACATAAGCTAGAATCACACAATATGTAATCTATGTACAATTAAATATTACACCACACTAATGTCTAAAACACATAAGGTTCATAAAAAAGCGGGGACGTCTCCCTATATTAAAATCCAGTATTAGCTGATAAAACAAAGTTAACTGCTTCTGAAGCACAAATAATGCATTTGATGTATAAGCGCTTTCAAAGTGTGAAGTGTCAAAGTTAATAGTGAACTGTAAAGTACCTTACTCTTAGATGTATCAAAGAACAACAGCCTCCGTGTAGATATGCAGCTCCTTTGCTTGCGATTTTGAGCGTCCGATTTCCTTGACTGGGGTTATCCGTAGCTGTTTCCGGAAGGCACACCTCTAATTCTATTGGTGGTCAGGTGGCACACCCCTCCTCTGATAGGTTGATGTATGTACATGCTTCGTAAGCTGTGTAAAAAACAGAATTTATGTTTACCTGATAAATTACTTTCTCCAACGGTGTGTCCGGTCCACGGCGTCATCCTTACTTGTGGGATATTCTCTTCCCCAACAGGAAATGGCAAAGAGCCCAGCAAAGCTGGTCACATGATCCCTCCTAGGCTCCGCCTTCCCCAGTCATTCGACCGACGTAAAGGAGGAATATTTGCATAGGAGAAACCATATGATACCGTGGTGACTGTAGTTAAAGAAAATAAATTATCAGACCTGATTAAAAAACCAGGGCGGGCCGTGGACCGGACACACCGTTGGAGAAAGTAATTTATCAGGTAAACATAAATTCTGTTTTCTCCAACATAGGTGTGTCCGGTCCACGGCGTCATCCTTACTTGTGGGAACCAATACCAAAGCTTTAGGACACGGATGAAGGGAGGGAGCAAATCAGGTCACCTAGATGGAAGGCACCACGGCTTGCAAAACCTTTCTCCCAAAAATAGCCTCAGAAGAAGCAAAAGTATCAAACTTGTAAAATTTAGTAAAAGTGTGCAGTGAAGACCAAGTCGCTGCCTTACATATCTGATCAACAGAAGCCTCGTTCTTGAAGGCCCATGTGGAAGCCACAGCCCTAGTGGAATGAGCTGTGATTCTGTCAGGAGGCTGCCGTCCGGCAGTCTCGTAAGCCAATCTGATGATGCTTTTAATCCAAAAAGAGAGAGAGGTAGAAGTTGCTTTTTGACCTCTCCTTTTACCAGAATAAACAACAAACAAGGAAGATGTTTGTCTAAAATCCTTTGTAGCATCTAAATAGAATTTTAGAGCGCGAACAACATCCAAATTGTGCAACAAACGTTCCTTCTTTGAAACTGGATTCGGACAAAAAGAAGGCACGACTATCTCCTGGTTAATGTTTTTGTTAGAAACAACTTTCGGAAGAAAACCAGGTTTAGTACGTAAAACCACCTTATCTGCATGGAACACCAGATAAGGAGGAGAACACTGCAGAGCAGATAATTCTGAAACTCTTCTAGCAGAAGAAATTGCAACCAAAAACAAAACTTTCCAAGATAATAACTTAATATCAACGGAATGTAAGGGTTCAAACGGAACCCCCTGAAGAACTGAAAGAACTAAATTGAGACTCCAAGGAGGAGTCAAAGGTTTGTAAACAGGCTTGATTCTAACCAGAGCCTGAACAAAGGCTTGAACATCTGGCACAGCTGCCAGCTTTTTGTGAAGTAACACAGACAAGGCAGAAATCTGTCCCTTCAAGGAACTTGCAGATAATCCTTTCTCCAAACCTTCTTGAAGAAAGGATAGAATCTTAGGAATTTTTACCTTGTCCCAAGGGAATCCTTTAGATTCACACCAACAGATATATTTTTTCCATATTTTGTGGTAAATTTTTCTAGTTACAGGCTTTCTGGCCTGAACAAGAGTATCAATGACAGAATCTGAGAATCCTCGCTTTGATAAGATCAAGCGTTCAATCTCCAAGCAGTCAGCTGGAGTGAGACCAGATTCGGATGTTCGAACGGACCTTGAACAAGAAGGTCTCGTCTCAAAGGTAGCTTCCATGGTGGAGCCGATGACATATTCACCAGATCTGCATACCAAGTCCTGCGTGGCCACGCAGGAGCTATCAAGATCACCGACGCCCTCTCCTGATTGATCCTGGCTACCAGCCTGGGGATGAGAGGAAACGGCGGGAATACATAAGCTAGTTTGAAGGTCCAAGGTGCTACTAGTGCATCTACTAGAGTCGCCTTGGGATCCCTGGATCTGGACCCGTAGCAAGGAACCTTGAAGTTCTGACGAGAGGCCATCAGATCCATGTCTGGAATGCCCCACAGTTGAGTAATTTGGGCAAAGATTTCCGGATGGAGTTCCCACTCCCCCGGATGTAATGTCTGACGACTCAGAAAATCCGCTTCCCAATTTTCCACTCCTGGGATGTGGATTGCAGACAGGTGGCAGGAGTGAGTCTCCGCCCATTGAATGATTTTGGTCACTTCTTCCATCGCCAGGGAACTCCTTGTTCCCCCCTGATGGTTGATGTACGCAACAGTCGTCATGTTGTCTGATTGAAACCGTATGAACTTGGTCTTTGCTAGCTGAGGCCAAGCCTTGAGAGCATTGAATATCGCTCTCAGTTCCAGAATATTTATCGGTAGAAGAGATTCTTCCCGAGACCAAAGACCCTGAGCTTTCAGGGGTCCCCAGACCGCGCCCCAGCCCATCAGACTGGCGTCGGTCGTGACAATGACCCACTCTGGTCTGCGGAAGGTCATCCCTTGTGACAGGTTGTCCAGGGACAGCCACCAACGGAGTGAGTCTCTGGTCCTCTGATTTACTTGTATCGTCGGAGACAAGTCTGTATAGTCCCCATTCCACTGACTGAGCATGCACAGTTGTAATGGTCTTAGATGAATGCGCGCAAAAGGAACTATGTCCATTGCCGCTACCATCAAACCTATTACTTCCATGCACTGCGCTATGGAAGGAAGAGGAACGGAATGAAGTGTTTGACAAGAGTTTAGAAGTTTTGTTTTTCTGGCCTCTGTCAGAAAAATCCTCATTTCTAAGGAGTCTATTATTGTCCCCAAGAAGGGAACCCTTGTTGACGGAGATAGAGAACTCTTTTCTACGTTCACTTTCCATCCGTGAGATCTGAGAAAGGCCAGGACTATGTCCGTGTGAGCCTTTGCTTGAGGAAGGGACGACGCTTGAATCAGAATGTCGTCCAAGTAAGGTACTACTGCAATGCCCCTTGGTCTTAGTACCGCTAGAAGGGACCCTAGTACCTTTGTGAAAATCCTTGGCGCAGTGGCTAATCCGAAAGGAAGTGCCACGAACTGGTAATGCTTGTCCAGGAATGCGAACCTTAGGAACCGATGATGTTCCTTGTGGATAGGAATATGTAGATACGCATCCTTTAAATCCACCGTGGTCATGAATTGACCTTCCTGGATGGAAGGAAGAATTGTTCGAATGGTTTCCATTTTGAACGATGGAACCTTGAGAAACTTGTTTAGGATCTTGAGATCTAAGATCGGTCTGAACGTTCCCTCTTTTTTGGGAACTACGAACAGATTGGAGTAGAATCCCATCCCTTGTTCTCCTAATGGAACAGGATGAATCACTCCCATTTTTAACAGGTCTTCTACACAATGTAAGAATGCCTGTCTCTTTATGTGGTCTGAAGACAATTGAGATCTGTGGAACCTTCCCCTTGGGGGAGGCCCCTTGAATTCCAGAAGATAACCTTGGGAGACTATTTCTAGTGCCCAAGGATCCAGAACATCTCTTGCCCAAGCCTGAGCGAAGAGAGAGAGTCTGCCCCCCACCAGATCCGGTCCCGGATCGGGGGCCAACATTTCATGCTGTCTTGGTAGCAGTGGCAGGTTTCTTGGCCTGCTTTCCCTTGTTCCAGCCTTGCATTGGTCTCCAGGCTGGCTTGGCTTGAGAAGTAGTACCCTCTTGCTTAGAGGACGTAGCACTTGAGGCTGGTCCGTTTCTACGAAAGGGACGAAAATTAGGTTTATTTTTGGCCTTGAAAGACCTATCCTGAGGAAGGGCGTGGCCCTTACCCCCAGTGATATCAGAGATAATCTCTTTCAAGTCAGGGCCAAACAGCGTTTTCCCCTTGAAAGGAATGTTAAGCAATTTGTTCTTGGAAGACGCATCCGCTGACCAAGATTTCAACCAAAGCGCTCTGCGCGCCACAATAGCAAACCCAGAATTTTTCGCCGCTAACCTAGCCAATTGCAAAGTGGCGTCTAGGGTGAAAGAATTAGCCAATTTGAGAGCACGGATTCTGTCCATAATCTCCTCATAAGGAGGAGAATCACTATCGATCGCCTTTTCTAGCTCATCGAACCAGAAACACGCGGCTGTAGTGACAGGGACAATGCATGAAATTGGTTGTAGAAGGTAACCTTGCTGAACAAACATCTTTTTAAGCAAACCTTCTATTTTTTTATCCATAGGATCTTTGAAAGCACAACTATCTTCTATGGGTATAGTGGTGCGTTTGTTTAAAGTAGAAACCGCCCCCTCAACCTTGGGGACTGTCTGCCATAAGTCCTTTCTGGGGTCGACCATAGGAAACAATTTTTTAAATATGGGGGGAGGGACGAAAGGTATACCGGGCCTTTCCCATTCTTTATTTACAATGTCCGCCACCCGCTTG
Organism: Bombina bombina; assembly: GCF_027579735.1. Taxonomy (NCBI): domain Eukaryota; kingdom Metazoa; phylum Chordata; class Amphibia; order Anura; family Bombinatoridae; genus Bombina; species Bombina bombina. The sequence continues at coordinate 536,000,468 of NC_069503.1, forward strand.
GGTATAGGAAAAGCTTCTGGGGGCCCCGGGACCTCTAGGAACTTGTCCATTTTACATAGTTTCTCTGGGATGATCAAATTCTCACAATCATCCAGAGTGGATAACACCTCCTTAAGCAGAGCGCGGAGATGTTCCAACTTAAATTTAAATGTAATCACATCGGGTTCAGCTTGTTGAGAAATTTTCCCTGAATCTGAAATTTCTCCCTCAGACAAAACCTCCCTGGCCCCCTCAGACTGGCGTAGGGGCATTTCAGAACCATTATCATCAGCGTCCTCATGCTCTTCAGTATCTAAAACAGAGCAGTCGCGCTTACGCTGATAAGTGGGCATTTTGGCTACAATGTTTTTGATAGAATTATCCATTACAGCCGTTAATTGTTGCATAGTAAGGAGTATTGGCGCGCTAGATGTACTAGGGGCCTCCTGAGTGGGCAAGACTGGTGTAGACGAAGGAGGGGATGATGCAGTACCATGCTTACTCCCCTCACTTGAGGAATCATCTTGGGCATCATTTTCACAAAAATCACATCTATTTAAATGAGAAGGAACCTTGGCTTCCCCACATTCAGAACACAGTCTATCTGGTAGTTCAGACATGTTAAACAGGCATAAACTTGATAACAAAGTACAAAAAACGTTTTAAAATAAAACCGTTACTGTCACTTTAAATTTTAAACTGAACACACTTTATTACTGCAATTGCGAAAAAGTATGAAGGAATTGTTCAAAATTCACCAAAATTTCACCACAGTGTCTTAAAGCCTTAAAAGTATTGCACACCAAATTTGGAAGCTTTAACCCTTAAAATAACGGAACCGGAGCCGTTTTTATCTTTAACCCCTTTACAGTCCCTGGTATCTGCTTTGCTGAGACCCAACCAAGCCCAAAGGGGAATACGATACCAAATGACGCCTTCAGAAAGTCTTTTCTATGTATCAGAGCTCCTCACACATGCGACTGCATGTCATGCTTCTCAAAAACAAGTGCGCAATACCGGCGCGAAAATGAGGCTCTGCCTATGATTAGGGAAGGCCCCTAGAGAATAAGGTGTCCAAAACAGTGCCTGCCGATATTATTTTACAAAATACCCAGATTAAAATGATTCCTCAAGGCTAAATATGTTTATATATGAAGCGATTTAGCCCAGAAAATGTCTACAGTCTTAACAAGCCCTTGTGAAGCCCTTATTTACTGTCTGTAATAAAAATGGCTTACCGGATCCCATAGGGAAAATGACAGCTTCCAGCATTACATCGTCTTGTTAGAATGTGTCATACCTCAAGCAGCAAAAGTCTGCTCACTGTTCCCCCAACTGAAGTTAATTCCTCTCAACAGTCCTGTGTGGAACAGCCATCGATTTTAGTAACGGTTGCTAAAATCATTTTCCTCTTACAAACAGAAATCTTCATCTCTTTTCTGTTTCAGAGTAAATAGTACATACCAGCACTATTTTAAAATAACAAACTCTTGATTGAATAATAAAAACTACAGTTAAACACTAAAAAACTCTAAGCCATCTCCGTGGAGATGTTGCCTGTACAACGGCAAAGAGAATGACTGGGGAAGGCGGAGCCTAGGAGGGATCATGTGACCAGCTTTGCTGGGCTCTTTGCCATTTCCTGTTGGGGAAGAGAATATCCCACAAGTAAGGATGACGCCGTGGACCGGACACACCTATGTTGGAGAAAAGTCCGCGCAATTGCAGTGACGATTCCTGAATTTTAACCGTACTTTGATGCCGCTTGGATCCCTGGTCCTTAAAGTGGTTTTTCCTCCTAAGCCGTATGTAAACTATAGAGTCCACGAGAAGGGACTGGATCTCAGCTTGCAGTGCGTATATGGATCGTGAATCCTTTCTTATTGTTGATATGATAGCTGGAGTAAATCTACGCGTTTCACCCTGGGAGGGCTTTATCAAAATACTCTAGGTAAGACTCAAGCAACCTTATAAAGGCAGTCCATCAATTCTATTGGTCGCATTCTGCTTAATCTGATTGGTGCCTATTATAACCACCTCTTTTGGACAAAAGGTGGAATCTGTTATTCCTGGGAACAGATTTAATAAGGTGGTATTGGAAAATTCATATATCAAACCAATCTTATTGTGAAGTTTGAAGCAAAAGAAACTAATGAATGTACACATAGTTTTCATATGCTAAGTAATTAAAACATATACTCCATTTTAAGAGGCTAATATCCACTAATCCTGTGGAGAAACATATAAAAATCACAATTGTTCTATTCAAATCTAATGGGAACACTAGAACAACCATCTTAGTCCAACTACAACTAATCTATTTTGGATCTTATTAAATAAACATATATAAAAAGCGGTGTTATACCCGCATCAGGTTATAAAGACAGAACCATATACATATAACAATATGTGGGATTATAGAGCGGCAGGTTAAGTGCGGGGATGAATTTAGAGAAATATGGAAATTGGTTTGATATATGAATTTTCCAATACCACCTTATTAAACCTGTTCCCAGGAATAACAGATTCCACCTTTTGTCCAAAAGAGGTGGTTATAATAGGCACCAATCGGATTAAGCAGAATGCGGCCAATAGAATTGGTGGACTGCCTTCATAAGGTTGCTTGAGTCTTACCTGGAGTATCTTGAAAAAGCCCTCCCAGGGTGAAACGTGTAGATTTACTCCAGCTATCATATCAACAATAAAAAAGGATTCACGATCCATATACACACTGCAAGCTGCGATCCAGTCCCTTCTCGTGGACTCTATAGTTTACATACGGCTTATGAGGAAAAGCCACTTTAAGGACCAGGGATCCAAACAGCATCAAAGTAAAATTCAGGAATCATCACCGCAATTGTGCTGACTCTTTTACACAGCTTACGAAGCGTGTACATACATCAACCTATCAGAGGAGGGGTGTGCCACCTGACCACCAATAGAATTAGAGGTGTGCCTTCCGGAAACAGCTACGGATTACCCCAGTCAAGGAAATCAGACGCTCAAAACAGCAAGCAAAGGAGCCGTATATCGACACGGAGGCTGTTGTTCTTTGATACATCTAAGAGTAAGGTACCTTACAGTTCACTATTAACTGACACTTCACACTTTGAAAGCGCTTATACATCAAGTGCATTATTTGTGCTTCAGAAGCAGTTAACTTTGTTTTATCGGCTAATACTGGATTTTAATATAGGGAGACGTCCCCACTTTTTATGAACCTTATGTGTTTTAGACATTAGTGTGTTGTAATATTTCATTGTACATAGATTAAATATTATTGTGTGATTCTAGCATATGTCCATTTGTTTTATACAATCACTTAATTTTTTCTAATCTATATTTGCTTTTAGGACTCAGCCCTTATTACAATAACATTTTTTGTAAAGGTATTTAAAAAAATAAATAAAAATAACATAATTTATGCTTACCTGATAAATTTATTTCTCTTGTAGTGTATCCAGTCCACGGATCATCCATTACTTGTGGGATATTCTCCTTCCCAACAGGAAGTTGCAAGAGGATCACCCACAGCAGAGCTGCTATATAGCTCCTCCCCTCACTGCCATATCCAGTCATTCGACCGAAACAAGCCGAGAAAGGAGAAACTATAGGGTGCAGTGGTGACTGTAGTTTAATTAAAATTTAGACCTGCCTGAAATGGATAGGGCGGGCCGTGGACTGGATACACTACAAGAGAAATACATTTATCAGGTAAGCATAAATTATGTTTTCTCTTGTTAAGTGTATCCAGTCCACGGATCATCCATTACTTGTGGGATACCAATACCAAAGCTAAAGTACACGGATGATGGGAGGGACAAGGCAGGAACTTAAACGGAAGGAACCACTGCCTGTAGAACCTGTCTCCCAAAAACAGCCTCCGAAGAAGCAAAAATATCAAATTTGTAAAATTTGGAAAAAGTATGAAGGGAAGACCAAGTTGCAGCCTTGCAAATCTGTTCAACAGAGGCCTCATTTTTAAAGGCCCAGGTGGAAGCCACAGCTCTAGTAGAATGAGCTGTAATCCTTTCAGGAGGCTGCTGTCCAGCAGTCTCATAGGCTAAACGGATTATACTCCGAAGCCAAAAAGAAAGAGAGGTTGCCGAGGCCTTCTGACCTCTCCTCTGTCCAGAGTAAACAACAAACAGGTTAGATGTTTGGCGAAAATCTTTAGTAGCCTGTAAGTAAAATTTCAAGGCACGGACTACGTCTAGATTATGCAAAAGACGTTCCTTCTTTGAAGAAGGATTAGGACATAATGATGGAACAACAATCTCTTGATTGATATTCTTGTTAGAAACCACCTTAGGTAAAAACCCAGGTTTTGTACGCAGAACAACTTTATCTGAATGAAAGATCAGATAAGGAGAATCACAATGTAAGGCAGATAACTCCGAGACTCTTCGAGCCGAGGAAATAGCCATCAGAAAAATAACTTTCCATGAAAGAAGTTTGATATCAATAGAATGAAGGGGTTCAAACGGAACCCCTTGAAGAACTTTAAGAACCAAGTTTAAGCTCCATGGAGGAGCAACAGGTTTAAACACAGGCTTAATTCTAACTAAAGCCTGACAAAATGCCTGAACGTCTGGAACTTCTGCCGGACGCTTGTGTAAAAGAATAGACAGAGCAGAAATCTGTCCCTTTAAAGAACTAGCTGATAATCCTTTGTCCAAACCCTCTTGGAGGAAGGACAATATCCTAGGAATCCTAACCCTACTCCATGAGTAATTCTTGGATTCACACCAATGAAGATATTTACGCCATATCTTGTGGTAAATTTTCCTGGTGACAGGCTTTCGTGCCTGTATTAAGGTATCAATTACTGACTTGGAGAAGCCACGCTTTGATAGGATCAAGCGTTCAATCTCCATGCAGTCAGTCTCAGAGAAAGTAGATTCGGATGATTGAAAGGACCTTGTATTAGAAGGTCTTGTCTCAGAGGCAGAGTCCATGGTGGAAAGGATGACATGTCCACTAGGTCTGCATACCAGGCACTATCAATATCACCGATGCTCTTTCCTGATTGATTTTGGCAATCAGTCGAGGGAGCAGAGGAAACGGTGGAAACACATAAGCCAGGTTGAAGAACCAAGGTGCTGCTAGAGCATCTATCAGTGCCGCTTCTGGGTCCGTAACAAGGAAGCTTGGCGTTCTGGCGAAACGCCATGAGATCCAATTCTGGTTTGCCCCAACGGAGAACCAATTGAGCAAACACCTCCGGATGGAGTTCCCATTCCCCCGGATGAAAAGTCTGACGACTTAGAAAATCTGCCTCCCAGTTCTCTACACCTGGGATATGGATCGCTGACAGGTGGCAAGAGTGAGTCTCTGCCCAGCGAATTATCTTGGAGACTTCTGACATCGCTAGGGAACTCCTTGTTCCCCCTTGATGGTTGATGTAAGCCACAGTCGTGATGTTGTCCGACTGAAATCTGATGAACCTCAGTGTTGCTAGCTGAGGCCAAGCCAGAAGAGCATTGAATATTGCTCTTAACTCCAGAATATTTATTGGGAGGAGTTTCTCCTCCTGAGTCCATGAACCCTGAGCCTTCAGGGAGTTCCAGACTGAACCCCAACCTAGAAGGCTGGCATCTGTTGTTACAATTGTCCAATCTGGTCTGCGAAACGTCATACCCTTGGACAGATGGGCCCGAGATAACCACCAGATAAGAGAATCTCTGGTTTACTGATCCAAATTTAGTAGAGGGGACAAATCTGTGTAATCCCCATTCCACTGACTGAGCATGCATAATTGCAGCGGTCTGAGATGCAGGCGCGCGAATGGCACTATGTCCATCGCCGCTACCATTAAGCCGATTACTTCCATGCACTGAGCCACCGTGGGGCGCGGAATGGAGTGAAGAACACGGCAAGCATTTAGAAGTTTTGATAACCTGGACTCCGTCAGGTAAATTTTCATTTCTACAGAATCTATTAGAGTCCCTAGGAAGGAAACCCTCGTGAGAGGAGATAGAGAACTCTTTTCTTCGTTCACTTTCCACCCATGCGACCTCAGGAATGCCAGTACTATCTCTGTATGAAATTTGGCAATTTGAAAGCTTGACGCCTGTATCAGGATATTGTCCAGGTAAGGAGCCACCGCTATGCCTCGCGGTCTTAGGACCGCCAGAAGTGAGCCCAGAACCTTTGTAAAAATTCTTGGGGCTGTAGCCAACCCGAATGGAAGAGCTACAAATTGGTAATGCCTGTCTAGAAAGGCAAACCTCAGGAACTGATGATGATTCTTGTGAATCGGAATGTGAAGGTAGGCATCCTTTAAGTCCACTGTGGTCATGTACTGACCCTCTTGGATCATGGGTAAAATGATTCGAATAGTTTCCATCTTGAATGACGGAACTCTGAGGAATTTGTTTAGGATCTTTAAATCCAAAATTGGTCTGAAGGTTCCCTCTTTTTTGGGAACCACAAACAGATTTGAATAAAACCCCTGTCCTTGTTCCGTCCGGGGAACTGGATGGATCACTCCCATTACAAGGAGATCTTGTACGCAGCTTAGGAATGCCTCTTTCTTTATCTGGTTTGCAGATAATCTTGAAAGGTGAAATCTCCCTTGTGGAGAAGCTTTGAAGTCCAGAAGATATCCCTGAGATATGATCTCCAACGCCCAGGGATCCTGAACATCTCTTGCCCACGCCTGGGCGAAGAGAGAGAGTCTGCCCCCTACTAGATCCGTTGTCGGATAGGGGGCCTCTCCTTCATGCTGTCTTAGAGGCAGCAGCAGGCTTTCTGGCCTGCTTGCCCTTGTTCCAGGACTGGTTAGGTTTCCAGGCCTGCTTGGATTGAGCAAAAGTTCCCTCTTGTTTTGAAGCAGAGGAAGTTGATGCTGCACCTGCCTTGAAATTTCGAAAGGCACGAAAAGTAGACTGTTTGGCCTTTGATTTGGCCCTGTCCTGAGGAAGGGTATGACCCTTACCTCCAGTAATGTCAGCAATAATTTCTTTCAAACCAGGCCCGAATAAGGTCTGCCCCTTGAAAGGAATGTTGAGTAATTTAGACTTTGAAGTCACATCAGCTGACCAGGATTTGAGCCATAGCGCCCTACGCGCCTGGATGGCGAATCCGGAATTCTTAGCCGTTAGTTTAGTCAAATGAACAATGGCATCAGAAACAAATGAGTTAGCTAGCTTAAGAGTTCTAAGCTTGTCAACAATTTCAGTCAATGGAGCTGTATGGATGGCCTCTTCCAGGGCCTCAAACCAGAATGCCGCCGCCGCAGCAGTGACAGGCGCAATGCATGCAAGGAGCTGTAAAATAAAACCTTGTAGAATAAACATTTTCTTAAGTTAACCCTCTAATTTTTTATCCATTGGATCTGAAAAAGCACAACTGTCCTCAACCGGGATAGTGGTACGCTTTGCTAAAGTAGAAATTGCTCCCTCCACCTTAGGGACAGTCTGCCATAAGTCCCGTGTAGTGGCATCTATTGGAAACATTTTTCTAAATATAGGAGGTGGGGAAAAGGGCACACCGGGCCTATCCCACTCCTTACTAATAATTTCTGTAAGCCTTTTAGGTATTGGAAAAACATCAGTACTCACCGGCACTGCATAGTATTTATCCAGCCTACACAATTTCTCTGGCACTGCAATTGTGTCACAGTCATTCAGAGCAGCTAATACCTCCCCAAGCAATACACAGAGGTTCTCAAGCTTAAATTTAAAATTAGAAATCTCTGAATCAGGTCTCCCCGATTCAGAGACGTCACCCACAGACTGAAGCTCTCCGTCCTCAGGTTCTGCATATTGTGACGCAGTATCAGACATGGCTCTTACAGCATTTACGCGCTCTGTATCTCGTCTAACCCCAGAGCTATCGCGCTTGCCTCTCAATTCAGGCAATCTGGATAATACCTCTGACAGGGTATTATTCATGATTGCAGCCATGTCCTGCAAAGTAATCGCTATGGGCGTCCCTGATGTACTTGGCGCCATATTAGCGTGCGTCCCTTGAGCGGGAGGAGGTTAGTCGGCATAACTTCCCCCTCGACAGACCCCTCTGGTGACAATTCTTTTATAGATAAAGACTGATCTTTACTGTTTAAGGTGAAATCAATACATTTAGTACACATTCTCCTATGGGGCTCCACCATGGCTTTTAAACATAATGAACAAGTATCCTCTGTTTCAGACATGTTTGTACAGACTAGCAATGAGACTAGCAAGCTTGGAAAACACTTTAAAGCAAGTTAACAAGCAATATAAAAAACGTTACTGTGCCTTTAAGAGAAACAAATTTTGCCTCATTTGAAATAACAGTGAAAAAAGGCAGTTACACTAACAACATTTTTACAGTGTATGTAACAAGTCAGCAGAGCATTGCACCCACTTGCAAATGGATGATTAACCCCTTAATAACAAAAACAGAATAATAAATGACAAAAACGTTTTTTAAACACAGTCACAACAACTGCCACAGTCTATACTGTGATTGTTACCCTCCTCAAACACGACTTTGAAGCCTTTTGAGTCCTTCAGAGATGTCCTGTATCATGCAGGGGGAAGCTGAATGTCTCTGTCAGTATTTTTTTTTTTTAAAGATTTTTATTGAGGTTGTGCGAAAAACCAATACAGCTTATGCAATAAAAATGTTGTACAGAACATTTATAAATGAAACATTTCACATACACTACGTCCATCCAAATATATAAGATAAACATCATAGGCTAATATATGGAAGAATCAGGAACCTCTTTTCTATAATAATATGATAGAATAGATTACCAAGGTATATTTTAAGCGACCAATTCTCCTAGGTAGATTAACAAGATATATTTCAAGCAACGTCGGCGAACGTTGTTACTGGTTAAATAGTGTGGTGTAGGTATGGTAGAATATCTATCTAACGAGATATATGGTAAAGTAATTTAGTGCTATTGAATGTGCGGGTATGCTATGTATAAAAACATAACTTTACAGTTGAATTTAATAGTGTAGTAGAACTGGTAAAACTAATATGGTAAAATAAGAAAATAGGAATAAACAGGATACGACATAGACAAGATAAGTCGTGTAGTTAAATCTCCTAGATTAGGAGATATACTTTTTATAGATAGAATAATGGGGGGGGGGGGGGGGAGGTGGTCATTATGAAATAGTATAAAACTAGCCAGTTAAGGGTATGCTAGATTGAGGGAGTGCTTATGTTACCGTCTAGGGAGTTCTCCTATACTAGGAGGCATATTATAGGGTAGTGTGGGGGGGGGGGGGGGGTCATTATGGAATAATATGATATTAACTTATGAAGGGCATGCTAACATAAGGGGATACTCAAGCCAGGAAATCCATAAATTTTATATTAACCCAGCTGGCAATATTCATAGAGTTTACCTATAATACATTGTAAAGAAGAGTAGGTGGTAGAAATAATAAGGCAGGTCCCGTCCAGTAGTGACCAGAACTGTTAGCCACAGGGTTATATCCCCTTACTGTACTAGGTATGCCAACTGGAATCAGTTAACCAATATAGAATGGGCACTATAGTTTGTCTTAGAATATATTATATATGCAGCCCACATTGTCTGACTGATCTAGGCAATAATCGCCTTCTTGGAGAGGAAAATTGCAGGCAATGGCAAAGGGTGAGCTATATGTGTTGAGCTGGAAAAGTAGTAACATAAAACACACATGTTCAAAAGGCTGCTTATAAAATGGCAGGAGGCCTTATGGCTTGAAGTGATTTGGGGGCAGATGATATACTCTATATACCAAAACTGTAACATCAGTGGAGCAAATCTGCTAAACATATCGAGACGCCTATAATATTAGGTATATTGATTGGTAAGGCGCTGCCTCGGCCGCTGGCTACGCCTGCACCATACAAGTATAAAGCTTAACAGTCAGTACACAAGGCCCCAACAAGCAGTATTAATAGAGGAAGTAGGTAGCCAAAAGGAACATACCATATAAATACTGAAAGGGATACAGCTGCAATTAAAAAAACAATAAACAATGTAAGCCTCGGTACATGCAAATAGGTGATCGTTACTCAGAACAATATCAGGCATTATAATTTAGGAAAGGAATCCCAGTTAAGGAAACAGTTTCACAATTAGAGGTACACATAAAGACATTCCCCAACTGTAGTAGTGAATAAGACTGTCGTGAGCAACAATACTAGTAGCAGGAAATATAATTGTGGGCAACCTTCTAAAGACATTTAAATATTAACGTATGTCCCATATAAGTAACAATGTGGATCTGTGGTAGCAGGAGAACAACTTTTGCTAATGAGGCCAATATGGAGTAGGACTGTCGGTCCACAATGTGAAGGAGAGTTGTGTCTTTTGTACTTAGCCCCTTTCATCACAATTCAAGGTCTCTAAGAGGCACAGAGAAATCACCTCTGGTTTACTGTAATAGTTCCTGCTGCTTGAATCTGCGCTATCTGTGCCATCAAAAAGGCAGAATGGGGAACCTCCAGGGTCCCACTGTCGCTCCAGCAAAGAGACGCAGCAACGGCAGTAGTATAGATGGCGAACTCCGCAGGTTTGCAACATACCTATTCCAGGACCCTGTAGTCGTAGGTCAGTAGCGCGGCCCGTGTCTTGCAGCTTTGAGAGGCGTCGGCCGGTTAGTTGACAGATGGGGGCCACGCGGCTATGAGTATCTTTCACCGGTGCCGCTACCAAATCTCTGCGAGGCTCAGCTGGCTGTAAATCTTGTAGTGGCAAGCTGAAATCCATCTCTTTGACAGCATCTCACCTCTTAAGCTCCGAATCATTACAGGGCACTGAGGAAAATCTCGGTACAGGAAGTAAAGATGGCGACTGTAGCATGCTGAGTGCGCCTGTTGCGTGCTTCCCTTCGCAGGCATCAATAGTGTTGATAACGGGAGGTCTAAAAGCCTCATCTATTGTCTTTAATAAAGAGTCATGGTGTCGATCTAATAGATTCGCCAACTGAGTCAAAAAAAGCGCAGCCATGTTCTCAGGCACTCGGTGTCCCCGTGAGAGGTAGAGAGCAGGGATTAGAAGGGAAATTTAAACTCTTGGTGTTGCAATGTCCTCCAGTAGTGCCCAGAAGGTGGTCTTCAATGTAAATCTCCAAAATAAAGACACGAATAAGCTTTGTGAATATTATAGACTATTAAAAACAGAATTTATGTTTACCTGATAAATTACTTTCTCCAACGGTGTGTCCGGTCCACGGCGTCATCCTTACTTGTGGGATATTCTCTTCCCCAACAGGAAATGGCAAAGAGCCCAGCAAAGCTGGTCACATGATCCCTCCTAGGCTCCGCCTACCCCAGTCATTCGACCGACGTTAAGGAGGAATATTTGCATAGGAGAAACCATATGGTACCGTGGTGACTGTAGTTAAAGAAAATAAATTATCAGACCTGATTAAAAAAACCAGGGCGGGCCGTGGACCGGACACACCGTTGGAGAAAGTAATTTATCAGGTAAACATAAATTCTGTTTTCTCCAACATAGGTGTGTCCGGTCCACGGCGTCATCCTTACTTGTGGGAACCAATACCAAAGCTTTAGGACACGGATGAAGGGAGGGAGCAAATCAGGTCACCTAAATGGAAGGCACCACGGCTTGCAAAACCTTTCTCCCAAAAATAGCCTCAGAAGAAGCAAAAGTATCAAACTTGTAAAATTTGGTAAAAGTGTGCAGTGAAGACCAAGTCGCTGCCCTACATATCTGATCAACAGAAGCCTCGTTCTTGAAGGCCCATGTGGAAGCCACAGCCCTAGTGGAATGAGCTGTGATTCTTTCGGGAGGCTGCCGTCCGGCAGTCTCGTAAGCCAATCTGATGATGCTTTTAATCCAAAAAGAGAGAGAGGTAGAAGTTGCTTTTTGACCTCTCCTTTTACCGGAATAAACAACAAACAAGGAAGATGTTTGTCTAAAATCCTTTGTAGCATCTAAATAGAATTTTAGAGCGCGAACAACATCCAAATTGTGCAACAAACGTTCCTTCTTTGAAACTGGTTTCGGACAGAGAAGGTACGATAATCTCCTGGTTAATGTTTTTGTTAGAAACAACTTTTGGAAGAAAACCAGGTTTAGTACGTAAAACCACCTTATCTGCATGGAACACCAGATAAGGAGGAGAACACTGCAGAGCAGATAATTCTGAAACTCTTCTAGCAGAAGAAATTGCAACTAAAAACAAAACTTTCCAAGATAATAACTTAATATCAACGGAATGTAAGGGTTCAAACGGAACCCCCTGAAGAACTGAAAGAACTAAGTTGAGACTCCAAGGAGGAGTCAAAGGTTTGTAAACAGGCTTAATTCTAACCAGAGCCTGAACAAAGGCTTGAACATCTGGCACAGCTGCCAGCTTTTTGTGAAGTAACACAGACAAGGCAGAAATCTGTCCCTTCAGGGAACTTGCAGATAATCCTTTTTCCAATCCTTCTTGAAGGAAGGATAGAATCTTAGGAATCTTAACCTTGTCCCAAGGGAATCCTTTAGATTCACACCAACAGATATATTTTTTCCAAATTTTGTGGTAAATCTTTCTAGTTACAGGCTTTCTGGCCTGAACAAGAGTATCGATAACAGAATCTGAGAACCCTCGCTTCGATAAGATCAAGCGTTCAATCTCCAAGCAGTCAGCTGGAGTGAAACCAGATTCGGATGTTCGAACGGACCCTGAACAAGAAGGTCTCGTCTCAAAGGTAGCTTCCAAGGTGGAGCCGATGACATATTCACCAGATCTGCATACCAAGTCCTGCGTGGCCACGCAGGAGCTATCAAGATCACCGACGCCCTCTCCTGAGTGATCCTGGCTACCAGCCTGGGGATGAGAGGAAACGGCGGGAACACATAAGCTAGTTTGAAGGTCCAAGGTGCTACTAGTGCATCCACTAGAGCCGCCTTGGGATCCCTGGATCTGGACCCGTAGCAAGGAACTTTGAAGTTCTGACGAGAGGCCATCAGATCCATGTCTGGAATGCCCCACAGCTGAGTGACTTGGGCAAAGATTTCCGGATGGAGTTCCCACTCCCCCGGATGCAATGTCTGACGACTCAGAAAATCCGCTTCCCAATTTTCCACTCCTGGGATGTGGATAGCAGACAGGTGGCAGGAGTGAGACTCCGCCCATAGAATGATTTTGGTCACTTCTTCCATCGCTAGGGAACTCCTTGTTCCCCCCTGATGGTTGATGTACGCAACAGTTGTCATGTTGTCTGATTGAAACCGTATGAACTTGGCCCTCGCTAGCTGAGGCCAAGCCTTGAGAGCATTGAATATCGCTCTCAGTTCCAGAATATTTATCGGTAGAAGAGATTCTTCCCGAGACCAAAGACCCTGAGCTTTCAGGGATCCCCAGACCGCGCCCCAGCCCATCAGACTGGCGTCGGTCGTGACAATGACCCACTCTGGTCTGCGGAATGTCATCCCTTGTGACAGGTTGTCCAGGGACAGCCACCAACGGAGTGAGTCTCTGGTCCTCTGATTTACTTGTATCTTCGGAGACAAGTCTGTATAGTCCCCATTCCACTGACTGAGCATGCACAGTTGTAATGGTCTTAGATGAATGCGCGCAAAAGGAACTATGTCCATTGCCGCTACCATCAAACCGATCACTTCCATGCACTGCGCTATGGAAGGAAGAGGAACGGAATGAAGTATCCGACAAGAGTCTAGAAGTTTTGTTTTTCTGGCCTCTGTCAGAAAAATCCTCATTTCTAAGGAGTCTATTATTGTTCCCAAGAAGGGAACCCTTGTTGACGGAGATAGAGAACTCTTTTCCACGTTCACTTTCCATCCGTGAGATCTGAGAAAGGCCAGGACAATGTCCGTGTGAGCCTTTGCTTGAGGAAGGGACGACGCTTGAATCAGAATGTCGTCCAAGTAAGGTACTACAGCAATGCCCCTTGGTCTTAGCACAGCTAGAAGGGACCCTAGTACCTTTGTGAAAATCCTTGGAGCAGTGGCTAATCCGAAAGGAAGCGCCACGAACTGGTAATGCTTGTCCAGGAATGCGAACCTTAGGAACCGATGATGTTCCTTGTGGATAGGAATATGTAGATACGCATCCTTTAAATCCACTGTGGTCATGAATTGACCTTCCTGGATGGAAGGAAGAATAGTTCGAATGGTTTCCATCTTGAACGATGGAACCTTGAGAAACTTGTTTAAGATCTTGAGATCTAAGATTGGTCTGAACGTTCCCTCTTTTTTGGGAACTATGAACAGATTGGAGTAGAACCCCATCCCTTGTTCTCTTAATGGAACAGGATGAATCACTCCCATTTTTAACAGGTCTTCTACACAATGTAAGAATGCCTGTCTTTTTATATGGTCTGAAGACAACTGAGACCTGTGGAACCTCCCCCTTGGGGGAAGCCCCTTGAATTCCAGAAGATAACCTTGGGAGACTATTTCTAGCGCCCAAGGATCCAGAACATCTCTTGCCCAAGCCTGAGAGAAGAGAGAGAGTCTGCCCCCCACCAGATCCGGTCCCGGATCGGGGGCCAACATTTCATGCTGTCTTGGTAGCAGTGGCAGGTTTCTTGGCCTGCTTTCCCTTGTTCCAGCCTTGCATTGGTCTCCAAGCTGGCTTGGCTTGAGAAGTATTACCCTCTTGCTTAGAGGACGTAGCACTTTGGGCTGGTCCGTTTCTACGAAAGGGACGAAAATTAGGTTTATTTTTTGCCTTGAAAAGCCGATCCTGAGGAAGGGCGTGGCCCTTACCCCCAGTGATATCAGATATAATCTCTTTCAAGTCAGGGCCAAACAGCGTTTTCCCCTTGAAAGGAATGTTAAGTAGCTTGTTCTTGGAAGACGCATCAGCTGACCAAGATTTCAACCAAAGCGCTCTGCGCGCCACAATAGCAAACCCAGAATTCTTAGCCGCTAACCTAGCCAATTGCAAAGTGGCGTCTAGGGTGAAAGAATTAGCCAATTTGAGAGCATTGATTCTGTCCATAATCTCCTCATAAGGAGGAGAATCACTATCGACCGCCCTTATCAGCTCATCGAACCAGAAACATGCGGCTGTAGCTACAGGGACAACGCATGAAATTGGTTGTAGAAGGTAACCCTGCTGAACAAACATCTTTTTAAGTAAACCTTCTAATTTTTTATCCATAGGATCTTTGAAAGCACAACTATCCTCTATGGGTATAGTGGTGCGTTTGTTTAAAGTGGAAACCGCTCCCTCGACCTTGGGGACTGTCTGCCATAAGTCCTTTCTGGGGTCGACCATAGGAAACAATTTTTTAAATATGGGGGGAGGGACGAAAGGAATACTGGGCCTTTCCCATTCTTTATTAACAATGTCCGCCACCCGCTTGGGTATAGGAAAAGCTTCTGGGACCCCCGGGACCTCTAGGAACTTGTCCATTTTACATAGTTTCTCTGGGATGACCAACTTGTCACAATCATCCAGAGTGGATAATACCTCCTTAAGCAGAATGCGGAGATGTTCCAACTTAAATTTAAACGTAATCACATCAGGTTCAGCTTGTTGAGAAATGTTCCCTGAATCAGTAATTTCTCCCTCAGACAAAACCTCCCTGGCTCCATCAGACTGGGTTAGGGGCCCTTCAGAACCATTATTATCAGCGTCGTCATGCTCTTCAGTATCTAAAACAGAGCAGTCGCGCTTACGCTGATAAGTGTTCATTTTGGCTAAAATGTTTTTGACAGAATTATCCATTACAGCCGTTATTGTTGCATAGTAAGGAGTATTGGCGCGCTAGATGTACTAGGGGCCTCCTGAGTGGGCAAGACTCGTGTAGACGAAGGAGGGAATGATGCAGTACCATGCTTACTCCCCTCACTTGAGGAATCATCTTGGGCATCATTGTCATTGTCACATAAATCACATTTATTTAAATGAATAGGAATTCTGGCTTCCCCACATTCAGAACACAGTCTATCTGGTAGTTCAGACATGTTAAACAGGCATAAACGTGATAACAAAGTACAAAAAACGTTTTAAAATAAAACCGTTACTGTCACTTTAAATTTTAAACTGAACACACTTTATTACTGCAATTGCGAAAAAACATGAAGGAATTGTTCAAAATTCACCAAATTTTCACCACAGTGTCTTAAAGCCTTAAAAGTATTGCACACCAAATTTGGAAGCTTTAACCCTTAAAATAACGGAACCGGAGCCGTTTTTAACCTTAACCCCTTTACAGTCCCTGGTATCTGCTTTGCTGAGACCCAACCAAGCCCAAAGGGGAATACGATACCAAATGACGCCTTCAGAAAGTCTTTTCTAAGTATCAGAGCTCCTCTCACATGCGACTGCATGTCATGCCTCTCAAAAACAAGTGCGCAACACCGGCGCGAAAATGAGGCTCTGCCTATGATTTGGGAAAGCCCCTAAAGAATAAGGTGTCTAAAACAGTGCCTGCCGATATTATTATATCAAAATACCCAGAATAAATGATTCCTCAAGGCTAAATATGTGTTAATAATGAATCGATTTAGCCCAGAACAAGTCTACAGTCTTAATAAGCCCTTGTGAAGCCCTTATTTACGATCTTAATAAACATGGCTTACCGGATCCCATAGGGAAAATGACAGCTTCCAGCATTACATCGTCTTGTTAGAATGTGTCATACCTCAAGCAGCAAGAGACTGCTCACTGTTCCCCCAACTGAAGTTAATTGCTCTCAACAGTCCTGTGTGGAACAGCCATGGATTTTAGTGACGGTTGCTAAAATCATTTTCCTCATACAAACAGAAATCTTCATCTCTTTTCTGTTTCTGAGTAAATAGTACATACCAGCACTATTTCAAAATAACAAACTCTTGATTGAATAATAAAAACTACAGTTAAACACTAAAAAACTCTAAGCCATCTCCGTGGAGATGTTGCCTGTACAACGGCAAAGAGAATGACTGGGGTAGGCGGAGCCTAGGAGGGATCATGTGACCAGCTTTGCTGGGCTCTTTGCCATTTCCTGTTGGGGAAGAGAATATCCCACAAGTAAGGATGACGCCGTGGACCGGACACACCTATGTTGGAGAAATCACGGTATATTGTAAGAGCTCCTAAAATATGCGTCCTACTCCTGCGGTAGTTGGCTCCGCCCCCCTGTCAGTATTTTTATCTGCACAGAAAAGCACTAAAATAGACCCTTTCCACTCATATTGCAACAGTGGAAAGCCTCAGGAACTGTTTCTAGGCAAAAATCAAACCAGCCAAGTGGAAAAAAACTAGGCCCCAATAAGTTTTGTCACCAAACATATATAAAAACGATTAAACATGCCAGCAAACGTTTTATATTACATTTTTATAAGAGTATGTATCTCTATTAATAAGCCTGATACCAGTAGCTATCACTGCATTTAATGCTTAACTTACATTAATCCGGTATCAGCAGCATTTTTCTAGCAAATTCCATCCCTAGAAATATATTAACTGCACATACCTTATTGCAGGAAAACCTGCACGCCATTCCCCCTCTGAAGTTACCTCACTCCTCAGAATATGTGAGAACAGCAATGGATCTTAGTTACTCCTGCTAAGATCATAGAAAATGCAGGCAGATTCTTCTTCTAAATACTGCCTGAGATAAACAGTACACTCCGGTACCATTTAAAAATAACAAACTTTTGATTGAAGTTAAAAAACTAACTGTAATACACCACTCTCCTCTTACTACGTCTATCTTTGTTGAGAGTTGCAAGAGAATGACTGGATATGGCAGTGAGGGGAGGAGCTATATAGCAGCTCTGCTGTGGGTGATCCTCTTGCAACTTCCTGTTGGGAAGGAGAATATCCCACAAGTAATGGATGATCCGTGGACTGGATACACTTAACAAGAGAAATATATATATATACACCGGTATATATATATATATATATATATATATATATATATATATATATATATATATATATATATATATATATATATATATATATATATATATATATATATATATATATATATAAAAAGTTCAATGTGGAAACAGCACACTCAAATCGAGCAACCACCTGGTGCACTGCCAAACATATGTACATTCAACAAAGTGATGAATCCAACAGACGGTATCCGTATTCCCCAGAAACTTCACACAGCAGGCACAAAACAAAACGGCTTTGGCTACCATTGACAAAGGCTCCTGTGAGAGCTGAAACGTTTGGTTCACCTTGTACTATTTAAACGGATTAAAAATCCTGCTGTGCCAAGTTTCTGGGGAGTACGGATACTGTCCGTTGGATTCATCACTTTGTTGGATAGAGAGAGAGATAGAGAGAGATAGAAATATAGGACAAGCGCACTTAAAGGGACTTAGCAAAAATCACTTTAATCAGTGTTAACGTTTTCAGACATAATATAGTCCGTCTTCAGAGAAAAAAAACACTTTTTTGTCTGAAGACGGACTATATTATGTCCGAAAACGTTAACACTGATTAAAGTGATTTTTGCTAAGTCCCTTGGAGTGCGCTTGTCCTATATTTCTATTCATTTGTTTGCTGCACCCAGGGCATAGGACCGTTGTAATTGGGAGTGCAATTTTCTGCTTATATATATATATATATATATATATATATATATATATATATATATATATATATATATATATATATATATAGTGGTTCCTGGAGGGCTGGAGACACTCTGTTGTATGTCAATGCAAGGCAAAGACAGTGCCAGTCTTGTAGACAGGCAGTGTGGCTTACCTTACCATATGAAGCCAGATGTATTGTACCCCAAGCTGCAGTCTCCGTTGTTTAAATTGACAGCAGGGACTGCATCAGGCGTCTTTGTAGTAGGTAATACGTCAACACAGTATGCTGGAAAAAGTCTAAATGGTGCAAGGGGTTAAGAACAAAATTTCTGAGATCCTGACAAATGTGTGGATAGATCTAGAAGGGAAAAAATAGCCCCCCTCCCCTCTGTTTTGAATACAAAGAAAAGGTTTGAATACAACTCATGACTGCACTGCTCAGTGACTTATACAAGAAGCAGATTATACAATATAATCTAGAAAGACAGAGAAGAGGGTCTGAGAGAACAAGTTAAATCTTACTTCCTTTACAGAGGAACAAAAAGGTCTTAGATAGATTTGTCTGAGATAAAGCAGAGACCCTAGCTTGGCTTGAAAAAGTTTATGGGGTGTTTTTGGGCAAAATCAGGAGGAAACGTTTTGTTTTACAAAGTTTTCAGAGACAGTTCACGCTGGGAGGTTCATTGGTGACAAAAGAAACATCCTCTATAGGAACATTGTCCCAAGGATGAAAAAAATAAAATATAATTTACCCCCTAAAACCATGATTTTTTATCATAAGGGTTTCTAGGTTTGTCTTCAAAAGGTTGAGTCACGGTTAGTATGGTCATCAGCTATGTGTAATGCATACATTTAGTATAAATGATGGATATATTGGCTAGAAAGATATTTATGTGCATTGGCCACATAGACTAAGCTTGGTCTAACACATTCATCATTAAGTTCGGCGCTGATGTCAGCCAGATATTGACAGCTCTGGCCACACAAGAGTTACCAATAGTGGATTGTAAGAAAGAATATGCAACCTGTCTGTTGAGTTCTTAAATGAATTACCTTTCTCCAGTATAATCTTAGGAACACCCATTCTCTCTTGGGGGTACTACCATGGACTTAATAAAATCAAACATTAATTGAGTGTGGTAGGGGAGGGGGTAGTTGGCTAATCCCAAGGTGTATTTCATAAACCTTTAGGATGACTTAGAGGGTCAAGATACCAGTATGAAGGCAGCTGGGTAATTAGAATATTAATAGATACCACTTGAGTAACAACACATATCAAGCAAAGCTTAACATAACTGCTTTTCACAGAACAAAAGGAGAGGGGTCCAGTTTTCACTGTTGATTTTGTTGAGTTTGTTATGGTTCTGCTGCACCAAGATAGGATCTAGGTTGGGGAAGCTTAATTGCACTGCTGCAGTTGAAGATGTTTGTTTGGAAGCCTGGAGCTACACATTGGACCAGAATATACATAATGCTAGGAAATTAACTTCCATTACTTTTACTTCCATTATGAAATTTGCTTAGTTCTCATGATATTCTTTGTTGAAGAAATAACTAGGAAGGTGTCATACCGCCGCCTTCGCTCCCTTGCTCTGCCTCCTCCGCCATTGTCATGGCCGCATGAGGTTGTTGTGTGGCGCATGGCAGTGATGTCATTGCTGTGCGCCATGAATGCTGCTCCGGTTCTCTCAGCATGCACATTTGCACCCTCCTTGGAACTAGCCTGCACCTATTTAAGGTAACGTCCTACTATCCTCTGTGCCCTAGTATAGGTTTGTACTGTGTGTAGTAATGGGTGCTCTATTTCAATTACTTGTACTGATTGCCTGCTGCTGCTGAACCTTGCTCTGCCTAAAGGACTACCCTTTTGATTAACCCTTTGGCTCTCTGAAAGTTTGGACTGTCAGCCAATCAGAATTGAAGGGACGCCATCTTGGATGACGTCACTTAAAGGTACCTTCATTCAGTCGTAGCCGTTGGAAGAGGATGCTCCGCGTCGGATGTCTTGAAGATGGACCCGCTCCGGATGGATGAAGATAGAAGATGCCGTCTGAATGAAGACTTCTGATCTTCAGGGGGTTAAGTGTTAGGTTTTTTTAAGGGGGAATGGGGTAGGTTTTAGAGTAGGGTTGGTTGTGTGGGTGGTGGGTTTTAATGTTGGGGGGATTTGTAATTTTTTTTACAGGTAAAAGAGCTGATTACTTTGGGGCAATGCCCCGCAAAAGGCCCTTTTAAGGGATATTTCTAATTTAGTGTAGGGTAGGGCTTTTTTTATTTTGGGGGGGGCTTTTTTATTTTGTTAGGGGGGATTAGATTAGGTGTAATTAGTTTGTTTTTGTACTTTAGATAATTTTATTTAATTTAGGGAATTAATTTAATTATATAGTGGTAGTGTTAGGTGTAATTGTAACTTAGGTTAGGTTTTATTTTACATGTACTTTTGTCTTTATTTTAGCTAGGTAGTTATTAAATAGTTAATAACTATTTAATAACTATTCTACCTAGTTAAAATAAATACAAACTTGCATGTAAAATAAAAATAAACCCTAAGCTAGCTACAATGTAACTATTAGTTATATTGTAGCTATCTTAGGGTTTATTTTACAGGTAAGTATTTAGTTTTAAATAGGAATAATTTAGTTAATGATAGTTATTTTTATTTAGATTTATTTAAATTATATTTAAGTTAGGGGGTGTTAGGGTTAGACTTAGGTTTAGGGGTTAATAACTTTAATATAGTGGCAGCGATGTTGGGGGCGGCAGATTAGGGGTTAAGAAGTGTAGGTAGGTTGCGGCGACATTGGGGGCGGCAGATTAGGGGTTAATAAATATAATGTAGGTGTCGGCGATGTTGGGGGCAGCGGATTAGGGGTTCATAAGTATAATGTAGGTGGCGGCGGTGTCCGGAGCGGCAGATTAGGGGTTAACAATATAATATAGGTGTCTGCGATGTCGGGGGCAGCAGATTAGGGGTTAATAAGTGTAAGATTAGGGGTGTTTAGACTCGGGGTTAATGTTGGGGTGTTCGGTGCAGACATAAATGTATTTTCCCCATAGGAATCAATGGGGCTGCGTTAGGAGCTAAACGCTGATTTTTTGCAGGTTTTAGTTTTTTTTTAAGCCGGCTCTCCCCCATTGATTCCTATGGGGAAATCGTGCACGAGCACGTTCAGCCAGCTCACCGCTAATTTTGCTCTATGATCACTTTTTTGCGGTTAACGCCGGGTTTGTAAAACCCGTAATACCAGCGCTGTCTGTAAGTGAGCGTGTGCATAAACTGCTCGTTAGCACCGCACAGCTTTTAACGCCAAACTCGTAATCTAGCCGATAGTTTGTCAATAGCCTATACCGAGGTAAAGAAAGTTTCAGTATAGGTAGGGATACCAAAGGCTAAACCAGCTATTTCAAATGCCAATATAAAGGCTAAGGAGCTATTTGTAAACAATTTAATACACTCCAGCAGGTAAAATGGATCATTGGGAACACATTAAAAGAGAGAAAGTTTTGGGGTAAATTGTACCTTTAATTATGTACTCAATTAACAATTAACAGCACAAAAACAGCAGCACTTGCTAAGGCAATTAAACGTGATTGGAAAGGGCTTCATGCATTTAAAATGTACTGTTGTGCAATTTAAATTAAATATATCCCTTTATTGTACAGTAACATACAAATGAAAGGTTCCATCATAAAAAAAGCAAAATAAGTATTGTATAAAATGCAGTCAAGCAAAACAAGTTCCCAATAACTAGCAAAATGTCTAGTTTTCACTTTAAACTTCCTTGAGCAAAACAGAAGTTATAAACCTATGATGTAACAGGGAAAATAAAACAAGAGATACTGTCATACAGATAAACAAGGGCAGAAGCCCCTATTGCTTTTAACAAGATTTATCCATCCATGAGGCTTTACTGGTGCATAAACATGTCAAACTGATACATATTTATTTCCACAGCCAGCCACAGTTCCCTGATAGAAGTGTGATAGATACAACAAAATAAAAAGGTGAGGATTTAGGATTTTCCTGACAGATACCATCCTTATTTAGAAAGCAAAAAATATAATGGCCAATGCTGGGTGAAAAGTATTTAGATATATAGAATCAAGACACGAAAATGATGGCATTATTTAATTATTTAGTAGTATATAGAACCTCTCTTTAGAACCACAGACATCCAACTTACATTGCTTCAGAAATGTATGATAAATCTTAAAAAGAAAATTTTAGCCTAAATTGGAATCGACATGGGTGCATTTCAATTTTGAATAGAAGCATTTTTGTAAAACACATGTAATATCAAAAATGCTTCTAATGAAAGTTATAGCTATTTCAAAGGGACAGTCTAGTCAAAATTAATTTCATTATTCAAATACGGCATGCAATTTTAAACAATTTTCCAATTTATTTTTATGATCAAATTTGCTTTGTTTTCTTGATATTCTTTGTTGAAAGCCAAATCTAGGCGGGCTCATATGCTAATTTCTAAGCACTTGAAGGCTGCCTCTTATCTTAGTGCATTGACAGTTTTTCACAGCTAGACAGTGCTAGTTCATGGGTACCATATAGATAACATTGTGCTCACGCCGGTGGAGTTATTTTATGAGAGGGCACTGATTGGCTAAAATGCAAGTCTGGCAAAAGAACTGAGATAAGGGCAGTCTGCAGAGGCTTAGATACAAGGTAATCAATGAGGTAAAAAGTATATTAATATAACAGTGTTGGTTATGCAAAGTAAAGAGATTACTTACCTTTTAAAACAATAAAAATTCTGGGAGTAGACTGTCCTTTTAAGTATGCATCGTACACCAGCATTTTATACACAACACTTGCTTAGAGCACCTAAGGTGTTTTTACCATCTGGTAATGACTCAATGTGTTAATTACTGGAATTACACAAGCCCCATGGTGTTCTGAGCAGCTACAGTATTTAAAATGCTGGTGCACTAAGAATATCTATGCTTCACATGCACATGCAAAGAAAAATGTTAACACTAAAACAGTGATAACTTACTAGAAACATTTTATGTATATTGCAAATATGTTTCTATTCAAAGATGTAATTCATCTATGTGCATTTAAATTTTGTCCCTTTAAACTGTAGCCTTGTATATGCAATTATTTTATGACTACTACCAGGGTGAGTCAGGATAAAACAAAATTTATGCTTACCTGATAAATTCCTTTCTCCTGTAGTGTGGTCAGTCCACGGGTCATCATTACTTCTGGGATATTATCTCCTCCCCTACAGGAAGTGCAAGAGGATTCACCCAGCAGAGCTGCTATATAGCTCCTCCCCTCTACGTCACCTCCAGTCATTCGACCAAAGGACCAACGAGAAAGGAGAAGCCCAAGGGTGTAGTGGTGACTGGAGTATAATCCAAAAAAATCTTTAGCCTGCCATAAAAAACAGGGCGGGCCGTGGACTGACCACACTACAGGAGAAAGGAATTTATCAGGTAAGCATAAATTTTGTTTTCTCCTGTTAAGTGTGGTCAGTCCACGGGTCATCATTACTTCTGGGATACCAATACCAAAGCAAAAGTACACGGATGACGGGAGGGACAGGCAGGCTCTTTATACGGAGGGAACCACTGCCTGAAGAACCTTTCTCCCAAAAACAGCCTCCGAAGAAGCAAAAGTGTCAAATTTGTAAAATTTGGGAAAAGTATGAAGAGAAGACCAAGTTGCAGCCTTGCAAATCTGTTCAACAGAAGCCTCATTCTTAAAGGCCCAAGTGGAAGCCACAGCTCTAGTAGAATGAGCTGTAATTCTTTCAGGAGGCTGCTGTCCAGCAGTCTCATAGGCTAATCGTATTATGCTACGAAGCCAAAACGAGAGAGAGGTAGCCGAAGCTTTTTGACCTCTCCTCTGGCCAGAATAAACGACAAACAGGGAAGACGTTTGCCGAAACTCCTTAGTTGCCTGTAGATAAAATTTCAGGGCACGGACTACATCTAGATTGTGTAGCAGACGTTCCTTCTTCGAGGAAGGATTAGGACACAAGGATGGAACAACAATCTCTTGATTGATATTCCTGTTAGTGACCACCTTAGGTAGGAACCCAGGTTTAGTACGCAGAACTACCTTGTCTGAATGAAAAATCAGATAAGGAGAATCACAATGTAAGGCAGATAACTCAGAGACTCTTCGAGCTGAGGAAATAGCCATTAAAAACAGAACTTTCCAAGATAACAACTTGATATCAATGGAATGAAGGGGTTCAAACGGAACACCCTGTAAAACATTAAGAACTAAGTTCAAACTCCATGGTGGAGCAACAGTTTTAAACACAGGCTTGATCCTAGCTAAAGCCTGACAAAAAGCTTGAACGTCCGGGACTTCTGACAGACGTTTGTGCAAAAGAATGGACAGAGCTGAAATCTGTCCCTTTAAAGAACTAGCGGATAACCCCTTTTCTAAACCTTCTTGTAGAAAAGACAATATCCTTGGAATCCTAACCTTACTCCATGAGTAACTCTTGGATTCGCACCAATATAAGTATTTACGCCATATTTTATGGTAAATCCTTCTGGTAACAGGCTTCCTAGCCTGTATTAAGGTATCAATAACTGGCTCAGAAAACCCACGTTTTGATAAAATCAAGCGTTCAATTTCCAAGCAGTCAGCTTCAGAGAAGTTAGATTTTGATGTTTGAATGGACCCTGAATCAGAAGGTCCTGTTTCAGAGGTAGAGACCAAGGCGGACAGGATGACATGTCCACTAGATCTGCATACCAAGTCCTGCGTGGCCATGCAGGTGCTATTAGAATCACTGATGCTCTCTCCTGCTTGATTCTGGCAATCAATCGAGGAAGCATCGGGAAGGGTGGAAACACATAAGCCATCCCGAAGGTCCAAGGTGCTGTCAAAGCATCTATCATAACCGCTCCCGGATCCCTGGATCTGGACCCGTAGCGAGGAAGCTTGGCGTTCTGAAGAGACGCCATGAGATCTATCTCTGGTTTGCCCCAACGTCGAAGTATCTGGGCAAAGACCTCCGGATGAAGTTCCCACTCCCCCGGATGAAAAGTCTGACGACTTAAGAAATCCGCCTCCCAGTTCTCCACTCCCGGGATGTGGATTGCAGACAGATGGCAAGAGTGAGACTCTGCCCAGCGAATTATCTTCGATACTTCCATCATTGCTAGGGAGCTTCTTGTCCCTCCCTGATGGTTGATGTAAGCTACAGTCGTGATGTTGTCCGACTGAAACCTGATGAACCCCCGAGTTGTTAACTGGGGCCAAGCCAGAAGGGCATTGAGAACTGCTCTCAATTCCAGAATGTTTATTGGAAGGAGACTCTCCTCCTGATTCCATAGTCCCTGAGCCTTCAGAGAATTCCAGACAGCGCCCCAACCTAGTAGGCTGGCGTCTGTTGTTATAATTGACCAGTCTGGCCTGCTGAATGGCATCCCCCTGAACAGGTGTGGCCGATAAAGCCACCATAGAAGAGAGTTTCTGGTCTCTTGATTCAGATTCAGAGTGGGGGACAAATCTGAGTAATCCCCATTCCACTGACTTAGCATGCACAATTGCAGCGGTCTGAGATGTAGGCGTGCAAAAGGTACTACGTCCATTGCCGCTACCATTAAGCCGATCACCTCCATGCATTGAGCTACTGACGGGTGTTGAATGGAATGAAGGACCCGGCATGCATTTTGAAGCTTTGTTAACCTGTCTTCTGTCAGGTAAATCTTCATTTCTACAGAATCTATCAGAGTCCCCAAGAAGGGAACTCTTGTGAGTGGAAAGAGAGAACTCTTCTTTTCGTTCACCTTCCATCCATGCGACCTTAGAAATGCCAGTACTAACTCTGTATGAGACTTGGCAGTTTGAAAGCTTGAAGCTTGTATCAGAATGTCGTCTAGGTACGGAGCTACCGAAATTCCTCGCGGTCTTAGTACCGCCAGAAGAGTACCCAGAACCTTTGTGAAGATTCTTGGAGCCGTAGCCAGTCCGAATGGAAGAGCTACAAACTGGTAATGCCTGTCTAGAAAGGCAAACCTTAGATACCGGTAATGATCTCTGTGAATCGGTATGTGAAGGTAAGCATCCTTTAAATCCACTGTGGTCATGTACTGACCCTCTTGGATCATGGGCAGAATTGTTCGAATCGTTTCCATCTTGAACGATGGAACTCTTAGGAATTTGTTTAGGATCTTTAAATCCAAGATTGGCCTGAAAGTTCCCTCTTTTTTGGGAACTACAAACAGATTTGAGTAAAACCCTTGTCCTTGTTCCGACCGCGGAACTGGATGGATCACTCCCATTAATAAAAGATCTTGTACGCAGCGTAGGAACGCTGCTTTCTTTATTTGGTTTGTTGATAACCTTGACAGATGAAATCTCCCTCTTGGGGGAGAGGATTTGAAGTCCAGAAGGTATCCCTGAGATATGATCTCTAACGCCCAGGGATCCTGAACATCTCTTGCCCAAGCCTGGGCGAAGAGAGAAAGTCTGCCCCCTACTAGATCCGGTCCCGGATCGGGGGCCCTCGATTCATGCTGTCTTAGGGGCAGCAGCAGGTTTCCTGGCCTGCTTGCCCTTGTTCCAGGACTGGTTAGGTTTCCAGCCTTGTCTGTAGCGAGCAACAGCTCCTTCCTGTTTTGGTGCAGAGGAGGTTGATGCTGTTCCTGCTTTGAAATTACGAAAGGAACGAAAATTAGACTGTCTAGCCCTAGGTTTGGCTTTGTCCTGAGGCAGGGCATGGCCTTTACCTCCTGTAATGTCAGCGATAATCTCCTTCAACCCGGGCCCGAACAAGGTTTGCCCTTTGAAGGGTATATTAAGCAATTTAGATTTGGAAGTAACATCAGCTGACCAGGATTTTAGCCACAGTGCTCTGCGTGCCTGAATGGCAAATCCGGAATTCTTAGCCGTAAGTTTAGTTAAATGTACTACGGCATCTGAAATAAATGAGTTAGCTAACTTAAGGGTTCTAAGTTTGTCTGTAATCTCATCTAGTGTAGATGATTGAAGTGTCTCTTCCAGAGACTCAAACCAAAATGCTGCTGCAGCCGTGACAGGCGCAATACATGCAAGAGGTTGCAATATAAAACCTTGTTGAACAAACATTTTCTTAAGGTAACCCTCTAATTTTTTATCCATTGGATCAGAAAAGGCACAGCTATCCTCCACCGGGATAGTGGTACGCTTAGCTAAAGTAGAAACTGCTCCCTCCACCTTAGGGACCGTTTGCCATAAGTCCCGTGTGGTGGCGTCTATTGGAAACATTTTTCTAAATATCGGAGGGGGTGAGAACGGTACACCGGGCCTATCCCACTCCTTAGTAACAATTTCAGTAAGTCTCTTAGGTATAGGAAAAATATCAGTACTCGCCGGTACCGCAAAATATTTATCCAACCTACACATTTTCTCTGGTATTGCAACTGTGTTACAATCATTCAGAGCCGCTAACACCTCCCCTAGTAATACACGGAGGTTTTCCAGCTTAAATTTAAAGTTTGAAATATCTGAATCCAATCTATTTGGATCAGAACCGTCACCCACAGAATGAAGTTCTCCGTCCTCATGTTCTGCCGCCTGTGACGCAGTGTCTGACATGGCCCTAATATTATCAGCGCACTCTGTTCTCACCCCAGAGTGATCACGCTTGCCTCTAAGTTCTGGTAATTTAGCCAAAACTTCAGTCATAACAGTAGCCATATCCTGTAATGTGATTTGAAATGGCCGCCCAGATGTACTCGGCGCTACAATATCACGCACCTCCCGAGCGGGAGATGTAGGTACTGACACGTGAGGCGAGTTAGTCGGCATAACTCTCCCCTCGTTGTCTGGTGAAATATGTTCAATTTGTACAGATTGACTCTTATTTAAAGTAGCATCAATACAGTTAGTACATAAATTTCTATTGGGCTCCACTTTGGCATTAGCACATATAGCACATGTATCTTCCTCTGAATCAGACATGTTTAACACACTAGCAATTAACTAGCAACTTGGAAATGCTTTTTAAGTAATTTACAATAATATGAAAACGAACTGTGCTTATAAGAAGCACAGAAAAAATTATGACAGTTGAAAATAACTAAGTTATAGCATCAAATCTTTGTAAGAAATAAACAATTTTAGCAAAGGATTGTTCCCATTAGCAAGGATAACTAACCCTGGCAGCAGAAAAAATACACAAAAAAACGTTTTTTATCACAGTAAACTACACTCTTCACAGCTCTGCTGTGATGATAACCTCCCTCAAACAAGGCTTTGGAGATCCCTGAGTTCTGTAAGATGAACCGGATCATGCAGGAAGAAAATGAACCTCTGACTGAGATTTTTTGATGCGTAGTAAAAGCGCCAAAAATGGCCCCTCCCCCTCACACATAACAGTGAGAGAGATCAGTGAACTGCTTTAAATTAAACAAAACTATTGCCAAGTGGAGAAAATAGTGCCCAAAACATTTTTTCACCCAGTACCTCAGAGAAATAAACGTTTTTACATGCCAGCAAAAAAACGTTTAACCTCAATAAATTAATTGTTATTTAAAACCTATTGCAAGTCCCTGCAAATTAGGTTAAGCCTATGCATACAGTATAATCCAGTGAAGTACCATCCCCCAGAATACTGAAGTGTAAAATATACATACATGACAGCCTGATACCAGCTACATCTACTGCATTTAAGGCTGAGTTTACATTATAACGGTATGGCAGAATTTTCTCATCAATTCCATGTCAGAAAATAACAAACTGCTACATACCTCTTTGCAGATTAATCTGCCCGCTGTCCCCTGATCTGAAGTTTACCTCTCCTCAGATGGCCGAGAAACAGCAATATGATCTTAACTACTCCGGCTAAAATCATAGAAAAAAACTCAGGTAGATTCTTCTTCCAATTCTACCAGAGAATGAATAACACACTCCGGTGCTATTATAAAATAACAAACTTTTGATTGAAGGTAATAAACTAATTAAATCACCACAGTCCTCTCACACATCCTATCTATTCGTTGGGTGCAAGAGAATGACTGGAGGTGACGTAGAGGGGAGGAGCTATATAGCAGCTCTGCTGGGTGAATCCTCTTGCACTTCCTGTAGGGGAGGAGATAATATCCCAGAAGTAATGATGACCCGTGGACTGACCACACTTAACAGGAGAAAAATATTTTAATAAAATCTGTCTAATGCATTTTTATATTAAATATATGAATAAATAATTAAAGGGACACTGAACCCAAATTTTTTCTTTTGTGTTTCAGATAGAGCATGCAATTTTAAGCAACTTTCTAATTTACACCTATTATCAATATTTCTTCGTTTTCTTGCTATCTTTATTTGAAAAAGAAGACATTTAAGCTTTTTTGGGGGGTTCAGAACTCTGGACAGCACTTTTTTATTGGTGGATGAATTTATCCACCAATCAGCAAGGACAACCCAAGTTGTTCACCAAAAATGGGCCGGCATCTAAACTTACATTCTTGCATTTCAAATAAAGATACCAAGAGAATTAAGAAAATGTGATAATAGGAGTAAATTAGAAAGTTGCTTAAAATGTCATGCTCTATCTGAATCATGAAAGAAAAAATGTGGGTACAGTGTCCCTTTAATATAATTCCAACCATCACTTGCAAAGTAAGCTTCCCTGTCTTTGTTATGAAACGTATTGAAGAAATGATCATTTTACCTCAATCATCTCAAATATGCTCTCAGGATCCAGACTGCCTTTGCCTATTTTCCTCATGCAGGTCAGCACCCCTTTGCTTGTCACAGAGACAAGCAGACTGGCCAATGAGCAGGCCTCTTCTTGTAACATGGCGTCTACCACATGCCTGTGTCCAATCTGGATTTATTCATTTAAGGGAAAAAGGAAAAAAAGAAGGAAAGTCTTGAGATAACATACTTGCAGAAGAAGTAGATGATACATCATTAAGAGATATTAAGGGCTAGATTTATCAACCCTGAGGCGTACAGGGGCGCATATACGCACCCCTGTACGCCTCAGCTCGCCTGTGGCGGGGCGCAATTACCCGCAGGTAATTAACATTGCACACAAGCGCAATTTTGCGCTCGCGTGCAATCCCGCCCCCTGCCCGCGCACAGCCAATCACGCGCGGGCAGGAGCTGTCAATCTCCTCGGTCGGACTCGACCGAGGAGATTGAATTTCGCCAGAATAGATGTGGCGAAGATGTTAGGGAAGCAGCGGTCTGGTGACCGCTGCTTGATAAATCGCGGCGAGCAAGTTCTTGTGAGAACTTGCTGCCGCAGGGGCTTGATAAATCTAGCCCTAAATGAGCTGGAATAATTATATATACAGTATATTTGATATTTTTATAACATTGTGAGAATTACAATGAAAGAAACTTTAATTTCATGGTAAATTAATTTTAAAGGACATTCTACTCAAAGTGTTCTGTCATCCACATGGAAGATCAGCATTTAAAAGAAATGCTTTTTTGTTTCCCAGAAAATGTAATTTTTCAAAATACAGTTGTAAGAGTGCAAATAATATTAAATTTGAAATTAAAAAAAGGCACCCATAGTGGAAAACAGGCACAATAAGTAAATCATTATCATATATCCAAACTTTGTTTTTATTTATTTCCAAAATCTGTCATACTCACACTCATACAGATTTGAAACAAAAACAGAATTTATGCTTACCTGATAAATTACTTTCTCCAACGGTGTGTCCGGTCCACAGCGTCATCCATAACTTGTGGGAATATTCTCTTCCCCAACAGGAAATGGCAAAGAGCACAGCAAAAGCTGTCCATATAGTCCCTCCCAGGCTCCGCCCCCCCAGTCATTCGACCGACGGTTAGGAGAAAAAAAGGAGAAACTATAGGGTGCCGTGGTGACTGCAGTGTATAGAGAAAGAAATTTTTCAAACCTGATTAAAAAACCAGGGCGGGCCGTGGACCGGACACACCGTTGGAGAAAGTAATTTATCAGGTAAGCATAAATTCTGTTTTCTCCAACATTGGTGTGTCCGGTCCACGGCGTCATCCATAACTTGTGGGAACCAATACCAAAGCCTTAGGACACGGATGAAGGGAGGGAGCAAATCAGGTTACCTAAACAGAAGGCACCACGGCTTGCAAAACCTTTCTCCCAAAAATAGCCTCCGAAGAAGCAAAAGTATCAAATTTGTAGAATTTGGCAAAAGTGTGCAGAGAAGACCAAGTCGCTGCCTTACATATCTGATCAACAGAAGCCTCGTTTTTAAAGGCCCATGTGGAAGCCACAGCCCTAGTAGAGTGAGCTGTGATTCGTTCAGGAGGCTGCCGTCCGGCAGTCTCATAAACCAATCGGATGATGCTTTTCAGCCAGAAAGAAAGAGAGGTAGCAGTAGCTTTTTGTCCTCTCCTCTTACCGGAATAAACGACAAACAAAGAAGAAGTTTGTCTGAAATCCTTTGTTGCTTCTAAATAGAACTTTAAAACACGGACTACATCTAAATTGTGTAACAAACGTTCCTTCTTTGAAACTGGATTCGGACACAAAGAAGGAACAACTATTTCCTGGTTAATATTCTTGTTGGAAACAACTTTTGGAAGAAAACCAGGCTTGGTACGCAAAACAACCTTATCTGAATGGAACACCAGATAGGGTGGATCACACTGCAAAGCAGATAATTCAGAAACTCTTCTAGCAGAAGAAATAGCAACCAAAAACAGAACTTTCCAAGATAGTAACTTGATATCTATGGAATGTAAGGGTTCAAACGGAACCCCTTGAAGAACTGAAAGAACTAAATTTAGACTCCAGGGAGGAGTCAAAGGTCTGTAAACAGGCTTGATCCTGACCAAAGCCCTGTACAAAAGCTTGTACATCTGGCACAGCTGCCAGTCGTTTGTGTAACAAGACAGAGCAGAAATCTGTCCTTTTAGAGAACTCGCTGACAATCCCTTATCCAAACCTTCTTGGAGAAAGGAGAGGATCCTGGGAATTTTAATCTTACTCCATGAGAATCCCTTGGATTCACACCAACAGATATATCTTTTCCATATTTTATGGTAAATCTTTCTAGTCACAGGTTTTCTGGCTTGGACAAGAGTATCTATCACTGAATCCGAAAATCCACGCTTGGATAAAATCAAGCGTTCAATTTCCAAGCAGTCAGCTGGAGAGAAACTAGATTTGGATGTTCGAATGGACCTTGTACTAGAAGATCCTGTCTCAAAGGTAGCTTCTATGGTGGAGCCGATGACATATTCACTAGGTCTGCATACCAAGTCCTGCGTGGCCACGCAGGAGCTATCAGAATCACCGAGGCCCTCTCCTGTTTGATCCTGGCTACAAGCCTGGAAAGGAGAGGGAACGGTGGAAACGCATAAGCTAGGTTGAACGACCAAGGCGCCACTAATGCATCCACTAGAGTCGCCTTGGGATCCCTGGATCTTGACCCGTAGCAAGGAACCTTGAAGTTCTGACGAGACGCCATCAGATCCATGTCTGGAATGCCCCATAATTGAGTCAACTGGGCAAACACCTCAGGGTGAAGTTCCCACTCCCCCGGATGGAAAGTCTGACGACTCAGATAATCCGCCTCCCAGTTGTCTACTCCTGGGATGTGGATTGCAGATAGGTGGCAGGAGTGATCCTCCGCCCATTTGATGATTTTGGACCCCTCTCTCATCGCCAAGGAACTCCTTGTTCCCCCCTGATGGTTGATGTAAGCAACAGTCGTCATGTTGTCTGACTGGAATCTTATGAATCTGGCCTTCGCTAGTTGAGGCTAAGCCCGGAGAGCATTGAATATCGCTCTCAGTTCCAGAATGTTTATCGGGAGAAGAGACTCTTCCCGAGACCATAGACCCTGAGCTTTCAGGGAATCCCAGACCGCGCCCCAGCCTAATAGACTGGCGTCGGCCGTGACGATGACGCACTCTGGTCTGCGGAAACTCATTCACTGGGACAGGTGATCGTGGGTCAACCACCAACGGAGTGAGTCTCTGGTCATCTGGTCTACTTGAATCATTGGAGACAAGTCTGTATAGTCCCCATTCCACTGCTTGAGCATGCACAGTTGTAATGGTCTTAGATGAATTCGAGCAAAAGGAACTATGTCCATTGCTGCAACCATCAACCCTACTACTTCCATGCACTGAGCTATGGAAGGCAGCAGAATAGAGTGAAGAACTTGACAAGCGTTTAGAAGCTTTGACTTTCTGACTTCTGTCAGGAAAATCTTCATTTCTAAAGAATCTATTATTGTTCCCAAGAAGGGAACTCTTGTCGACGGAGACAGGGAACTCTTTTCTAGAACAATGTCTGTATGAGCCTTTGCTTTGGAAAGAGATGACGCTTGGATTAGAATGTCGTCCAGATAAGGTGCCACTGCAAAACCCCTTGGTCTTAGAACCGCTAGAAGGGATCCGAGCACCTTTGTGAAAATCCATGGAGCAGTGGCTAGCCCGAATGGGAGAGCCACGAACTGGTAATGCTTGTCCAGAAAGGCGACCCTTAGGAACTGATAATGATCTTTGTGGATAGGAATATGTAGATACGCATCCTTTAAATCCACGGTAGTCATAAATTGACCCTCCTGGATTGTAGGTAAAATTGTTCGAATGGTTTCCATTTTGAACGATGGAACTCTGAGAAATTTGTTTAGAATTTTTAAATCCAGAATTGGTCTGAAAGTTCCCTCTTTTTTGGGAACTACAAACAGATTTGAGTAAAACCCCTGACCTTGTTCCACAGTTGGAACTGGGTGTATCACTCCCATCTTTAACAGGTCTTCTACACAATGTAAGAATGCCTGTATCTTTATTTGGTTTGAAGATAAGTGAGACATGTGGAACCTTCCCCTTGGGGGTAGTTCCTTGAATTCTAGAAGATAACCCTGAGAGACTATTTCTAGTGCCCAGGGATCCTGAACATCTCTTGCCCAAGCCTGAGCAAAGAGAGAGAGTCTGCCCCCTACTAGATCCGGTCCCGGATCGGGGGCTACCCCTTCATGCTGTCTTGGTAGCAGCAGCAGGCTTCTTGGCCTGTTTACCCTTGTTCCAGCCTTGCATCGGTTTCCAAGCTGGTTTAGTCTGGGAAGCGTTACCCTCTTGTCTAGAGGCTGCAGAGTTGGAAGCCGGTCCATTCATGAAATTGCGAAAGGAACGAAAATTGGACTTATTCTTAGCCTTGAAAGGCCTATCTTGTGGGAGGGCATGGCCCTTTCCCCCAGTGATGTCTGAAATAATTTCTTTAAATTCTGGCCCAAAAAGGGTCTTACCTTTGAAAGGGATATTAAGCAATTTTGTCTTGGAAGATACATCCGCCGACCAAGACTTTAGCCAGAGCGCTCTGCGCGCCACAATTGCAAACCCTGAATTTTTCGCCGCTAATCTCGCTAACTGCAAAGCGGCATCCAAAATAAAGGAATTAGCTAACTTAAGTGCATGAATTCTGTCCATGACTTCCTCATACGGAGTCTCCCTACTGAGCGACTTTTCCAGTTCCTCGAACCAGAACCACGCCGCTGTAGTGACAGGAATAATGCACGAAATAGGTTGAAGGAGGTAACCTTGCTGTACAAAAATCTTTTTAAGCAAACCCTCCAATTTTTTATCCATAGGATCTTTGAAAGCACAACTGTCCTCAATAGGAATGGTCGTGCGTTTGGCTAGTGTAGAAACCGCCCCCTCGACCTTAGGGACTGTTTGCCATAAGTCCTTTCTGGGGTCGACCATAGGGAACAATTTCTTAAATATAGGAGGAGGGACAAAAGGAATGCCTGGCTTCTCCCACTCCTTATTCACTATGTCCGCCACCCGTTTGGGTATCGGAAAAGCATCAGGGTGCACCGGGACCTCAAGGAACTTGTCCATCTTGCATAATTTTTCTGGGATGACCAGATTGTCACAATCATCCAGAGTAGATAGCACCTCCTTAAGTAATGCGCGGAGATGCTCTAATTTAAATGTCACAACATCAGGTTCTGCCTGCTGAGAAATTCTTCCTGTATCAGAAATTTCCCCATCTGACAAACCTTCCCTCACTGCCACTTCAGATTGGTGTGAGGGTATGACAGAAAAATTATCATCAGCGCCCTCCTGCTCTACAGTGTTTAAAACAGAGCAATCGCGCTTTTCTCTGAAATGCTGGCATTTTGGATAAAATATTTGCTATGGAGTTATCCATTACTGCTGTCAATTGTTGCATAGTAACAAGCATTGGCGCGCTAGAAGTACTAGGGGTCGCCTGCGCGGGCATAACTGGTATAGACACAGAAGGAGATGATGTAGAACTATGTCTACTTCCTTCATCTGAGGAATCATCCTGGGCAACTTTACTATTTGTGACAGTACTGTCCTTACTTTGTTTGGACGCTATGGCACAATTATCACACATATTTGAAGGAGGAACCACATTGGCTTCCATACATACAGAACATGATCTATCTGAAGGCACAGACATGTTAAACAGGCTTAAACTGGTTAATAAAGCACAAAAACCGTTTTAAAACAAAACCGTTACTGTCTCTTTAAATGTTAAACAGGGCACACTTTATTACTGAATATGTGAAAAACTATGAAGGAATTATCCAATTTTCACCACAGTGTCTTAATGCATTCAAAGTATTGCACCCCAAATTTCAAGCTGTTAACCCTTAAAATGTGGAAACCGGAGCCGTTTACAATTTTAACCCCCTTACAGTCCCAGCCACAGCCTTTGCTGCGACTTCACCAATCCCAGGGGGGTATACGATAACAAATGAAGCCTTCTAGGAACTTTTTCAGTGAATTCCAGACCCTCACACATGCAGCTGCATGTACTGTTCTCAAAAGTAACTGCGCAGTAATGGCGCGAAAATGAGGCTCTGCCTACTACAGAGAAAGGCCCTTCCTGACTGGGAAGGTGTCTTAACAAGTGCCTGGCACTAAAAAACGTTCCCCAAAGTTATAAAAGTGTGAAATTCAACTTCAAACTGCATATAATACCTAAATAAAGCAATCGATTTAGCCCATAAAAGTGTCTACCAGTTTATAGCCCATAATAAGCCCTTTATTCTGTTTGAGACTAAGAAAATGGCTTACCGATCCCCATGAGGGAAAAAGGACAGCCTTCCAGCATTACACAGTCTTGTTAGAAAAATGGCTAGTCATACCTTGAGCAGAAAAGTTTGCAAACTGTTCCCCCCAACTGAAGTTCTCTCAGCTCAACAGTCCTGTGTGGGAACAGCAATCGATTTTAGTTACTGCTGCTAAAATCATACTCCTCTTATAAACAGAACTCTTCATCTCTTTCTGTTTCAGAGTAAATAGTACATACCAGCACTATTTTAAAATAAACTCTTGATAGAAGAATAAAAAAATACAACTAAACACCACATACTCTTCACCATCTCCGTGGAGATGCTACTTGTTCAGAGCGGCAAAGAGAATGACTGGGGGGGCGGAGCCTGGGAGGGACTATATGGACAGCTTTTGCTGTGCTCTTTGCCATTTCCTGTTGGGGAAGAGAATATTCCCACAAGTTATGGATGACGCCGTGGACCGGACACACCAATGTTGGAGAAATTATTGATTAAATAAAATTAGGAATAATTCTAGATGAAAGGAGAAGAAGACTTTCCGCAATTTTGTAGCGTTGCACCAGTGTGCAGGAGATAATGTCCCTGATCAACTAAGATCTTTCTATAGCGGAAGCTTTCTTAATTTTATCTGTCCCTATTTTACTTAGTGTTGTGGATAAATAATAATGCTAAGCTCTCCTGCAACGGGAGCAAATTTACCACAGTGTATTAAATTATATTTCCTGCTGTCACAGGTATGCTAAAGATGATATATTATTTTCCCCTTCCGCTGTGCTAAGTATGTGAGAATACACTTAGCAGAAATCGGATGTCCATGTTTAAGACAAGAAAATAGGAAGTGAATAAGAAACTAATACTTACTCTGCTTAATGTTACAATGCAGGGAACATCAACCACAGAAAGCCGCACACAATCGAACGGATCATCTGAGAGTTCGATATCTTTGCATCCTTCTTCATCTTCCAACAAGCGCACTTTAGGTATCCTAAATGGCAATATGTTCTTAAGGTTTGAGTAGATAAAATATTTTTTTCAAGCAGAAGCATGACTGTCATAAAAATAATTGTATAAGCATAGTATGCTTCAGTGGAAAAGATCTAAGAATTAAAGTTTTATAAGCAATGTGTTCCTCGGTAACAAATATGCAGTGCTTTCCAATTTCAGAGCATCTCTTGTGCACATTTAGCTTATCTTGTCTGATTTAGACATTTAGAGGCAAGCTAAAAAAAATAGCGCAAGCAGTAACCTTAGCAATTACGGTTAATATGTTGCTGGGTTAGGATAACAACACTACACTGTGTATTATGTGTAATCCAGTCTTACTGGGAGGAATACAAAAATATTAGAAAATCATGCAAAATAATCAATATACACTTTTTTTAATATGCATAATTGTTTTTACAGGCATTGGATTTTGCCTTTAATGTCCTTTATAACAAAATCTAAATGTATGTACTGTTTCTTTAAAGTGTTTGATTATGTGTAATAAACAACTTTGAAATATACTTTGATTATTATTTTTGCTTCTTTTATGTGTCATTTCACTCTGAAAATTGTGCAGGTTCAGGGCTAACCCTGCTGCATATCTGTCCCTAATTGGGCTCAGAAGAGATTATCAGATAGCATACACTGCATTGTTTTGCAGTTTATTAACACAATGCCAATGGCTAGTTGCGTCTACTCTAGAAACAAGTCCAGACTTGTTGCTAGAGTAGACGCAACTAGCCATTGGCATTGTGTTAATAAACTGCAAAACAATGCAGTGTATGCTAGCTCATAATCTCTTCTGAGCCCAATTACGGACAGATATGCAGCAGGGTTAGCCCTGAACCTCCAAATAAGGCAAGAGGTGGATAGAGTTTGGCTAATCGGCTTAATAAAAACAAATGAATCAAACAAGTTGTTCATTTATTTTGAAATTACTTACACTTGGTTGATATGTTCTAAAGCAAGATAACAGAAATATTGCGTAATTACATGATGTTTAGTGTCCAATTAACCCCTTAATGCCGGTGCTTATTTATAAGAAAAAAAAGTTAAGATGAAAACAAATAATTAAAAAATTGAAATCACGCGATCTTACATGCGATCGTGTGATTTCAATGATGGGATCGGGTATGGGGGGAGGGCCTATGACACTAGGCACGCCTTTCAGTCCACAATCCCAGTTAGGAAGTCGTAGCTGCTCCAGTACAGCAGAATGGCTAGGTCGTTCCATCCCGTCCTAAAGTCGCAAAAGCACAGCGCAGGTAGAACGGCATGGAACGTCCTAACGGCGGGAAGGGGTTAAAGGGCCATAATAGTCAAAAACATACATGTTCTAGGAAGTTGGCCATCTGTGATTTAGGCAATGCTTGAGTTCAGCAATGAAATATGATAGCTTGCAAATGAACTTTCAGTATCTTTACTTGCAATGCTAGTAGACTACAGTTTTATGTAGATTACTGAAAGGCAATGTCTATGTAAATGTTATTAAAATGCACCTACAATAAAACATTTCACACTAAATACTCTCTGGTTTCATCTGTGGACCCCTTATGGAGACAGCAGAGTACCAGATTAAGTCAATGTGTCATGGAGCATAGGAATACCTGAGAAAGTTTGCTAACTTATCTTTTGCAAAAAATAAAAATAGGCATTGCATGTGAAATAGGACGGGACTTCACTAATATAGAGGAGAAGAAAGCCAGATGTCTGGACATTACAAGAAGAGTTCCTGCTTGGGCCCACACAACTGTACAGTCCATTCTGGATCAACATCTCTAACTATAAGCCTAGGAGTAGCCACAAGCTTCAATTACAATTATCTCAGACGTTCATTTGAGGTAGGTCAGTTAAGACAAAAGATCAAAAGTGACAGTTACTTATGGTTATATGTTCAGCCATATTATTTGTTTTGACATTTTATAGACTTTTTACATTCAAAAAATATCAGTGGAACATGGTGAATTATTTCTTTCAAATTATGTTAAAGGACCATAATATTTTGTTAAAACATGCCATTTTAAGACTATTGACCCTGCACTACTGTGTGTTTAAACCCCTCAAAGGGGTTAAACACACAGTAGAAGTACCCCTCGGGACATACAAAATACTGCTAATTCTGAACAGAAACTGCAGCTGATCCAATCAGCAGTGCTAATCACAAAGCTCAGGTGTGTAACTTGCGCTGCTGATTAGATCAGCGGCAGTTTCCGCTCTGGACCAGCAGTGCTCTGCTTGTCCCGAATGGTATTTCAACTGTGTGTTTAACTTCTTTGCAGGTAAAAGACAAAGTAGTGCAGGATCGATAGTCTTGAAATAGGATGTTCTATCAAATAAGAGCTTGTGATTTTTCGACTATTATTGTCCTTTAAGTTATTTTAATGAGAACTTAATTTCCATGCATAATTAACATTGTTCTACTACCTTGATAAAAGTTTGGTTTAGATTTTCAGAAGAAAAAATATAATTTACACTTATTATGGATGACTTTAAAATCAAAAAGCTTAATTTGTGCCGTGAATAAATAATAAAAAGGATTTCATATGCAGCAGGGAAAAATGCATTTGAGATCTTAGAAAAGTAAAATATTGGATAGATTTTTTTTTATTTTTATCTAAAACATCTTTAAAAGCAAACAGTTGTTTCTACACTATAGGATATTATGAACATATTTACTCCAGCTGACCATAGCCTTAGTTGTTAAAAGGATCTTATAGCATAGCAGTTTAACATACTTCACAGAAAGATCTAAGAATGATTTCACAATATTATCTACCGTCTGCTGGATAATTTCTTTCTGAATGAGAGAGCATATGGATCTGATTGTTTTAAACGCACAGCAGGCAGCTCATAGAACATCAGACACATTTCTGTACCATATATCTGTCATAATACCAGAAATTTCCCTTTATTCCATGTATTGGAGGTCACAAGCCAATACAAATACACTGTCAATGTGGAGAAGATTAAGCTTCAATAGTCCAATGTACACTTAGGTAAGGACAAAAGTGCAGATATGGAAACGGACAGCTTTGCTATTGTTGAAAATGTTTAAAGGGACATAAAACTCACATTTCTTTATTTCATGATTCACATACAGCATACAATTTTATATAACTTTTCAGTTTATTTCTATTATCTAGAAGAAAAATGAGACTTCCAAAGTGTATACTTCGCCAGAGAATGTTTCATGTTTGTGCTATAACACTAACAGCTATGGTACTAACAAAAGATATAGGGCTAGATTATGAGTGGAGCGCTATTTATCGCTCCCACTCACACTCTAACTCCGCTCGACGTTGGTTCTTTGCACGCTAACTTGTTGCACGCAAAGAG
This sequence comes from Bombina bombina, assembly GCF_027579735.1. Lineage (NCBI taxonomy): Eukaryota > Metazoa > Chordata > Amphibia > Anura > Bombinatoridae > Bombina > Bombina bombina. The sequence continues at coordinate 536,041,230 of NC_069503.1, forward strand.
CCTAAGTCACCATCGCGAGTGTGTTAACGTACTCCCCCAAAGTCTTTAATGGAGCGAGAAACATGGAAAAAAAATCTAACACCCAAACTTGCGTGCTAACCCAAATCGCCATAAGCCCCCTACTCTAAAAAAAAACCCTAAACCGTCACATAGGCCACCGCAAAGTACCCCACTACACTATTAACCCCTAAACTGCCACACACCCCACATCGCAAAGTACCCGATTCACTAACAACCCCTAAACTGCCGCAACCCCATCGTAAAATACCCCTCTACACTATTAACCCCCAAACCCCATCGCAAAATACCCCTCTACACTATTAACCCCTAAATGGCCACAACCCCTATCGCAAAACACCCCCTGTTACCCAAAAATAACAAAAAACCTTACCTTTATAAAACAAAAAAATAACATATGAAATAAAAAGCTAACATTACAGAAAATAAAAAGCCTACCAAAGGACTTGACATGTTACCATCTCTTTGCATCTAACTGGTTATGGTATGGCATATTTTTGTTTACTCTGCATAGGATGCCCATATCAATCGCTGTATACAAGATTGTCTATATATAAATAATAAAACAAAAATATATAGGGAATAAAAACAGGCACAGTATATGCACTGCATATATTATAGGCTGCCAAAAATAAAGTTCCTTACCTGGTGTTAAAAAGAGCTGCTTTTACCGCTATAGAGATTGTGTCAAATAGGTTACCACCACACTCCAAAAGCTGCAAAAACAAAGAACAAAACAAATCACGATAAATCATTAGCATGTCCAAACAATTCATTTCTAGGGGCTACAGGTCTAGGACTGATCCAGTTAAAGAGACAGTATACAAACACACATATGTGCATATGAAAGAGCAGCAATGCATGTTAAAATATTTGTGCATAAAAGGTAAAATGATTACATTTCACCAACATACATAAAAACAAAACCCACAGCTATATTGATAGGGGGGGACGATTTTCCAAACTGTAGATTAATTTAGCACATAAATATCCATTACAAATAAGATAAAATGTAAATGATCCTGTTTTAAATAGAACCAATATATATTTATTCACAGGCACGAATGTCAATGAAGAGATCAAACTGTATTTTATTTTGTGTAACAGGAGAAATGACAGTCATGCCTATAAATAAATAAGGAAATGAGTTCACTTGTTCTCTCAGCGGCAGCAGTAACAGTGCCTAGCGCATCCAGGCTGAGAAACAATGGCCAATTAAAAAGGCAAGTCAGGTGGCAAATCTGTAATGTTAACTCTCTGGTAATTACACAGCGCCTAAAGCAAGCTTCTTATCATACAACAAAGACACAATTTTCAAGCAACTGTTAATTAAAAATGGAATTAACTCAAAATGATCTGTAACTCTTCCTTATGTATGAATTCCTAAACTGTATTTACACTTCAGCTAAAAATAGATGAAAAGGATGCGTTTCCGTAATGTTTAACAGCCTATTCTTTCATAAGATCGATGTCATATGTACTTGCCTCACTACTACGTCTTAGGTAGGTGTTTAAGCAGTGGGTTTAATGTTTTCATTACAGAGCCTCATATGTTTAAAGGAATATTAAATAGTGCCCCTATAGTAAAAACAAATATGTTTAATCAAGGTAAAACATAAAAAGAAGATTGTGTAAAAAACAGGAAATAACTTACTTGCAAAATAAGCACTTGGAATTTCTCATTGTAGCCCCTGCACACAGGGAGCAGACATGTTTTAAACTTAAAGTGATGGTCAATTTTCTATGATTCTACTACCGCAATGCAATGAGTCATATTCTAGCAATGTAATTGCTAAAAAAAAATTTTGGTTAATATATTTCTTTTAAAAAATAAATCATATATAAAATAAGTACATTTGCTACCGCGACTCCTCCCACGCACCACTTCCTTGTTTTTCAGTTGTGACGTATCGAGCGGTCCCACCTGCTCTTTACGTCGTCCCCAAGCGAGTTCACGATACTACCAATAATCTGCGCATGCGTATATTAACTTAAACCGCGCATACGTCAAACTCTGCAGCGTTACAGAAACATAATATTCAATGAATGTATAGATACATTCATTGAGTAATATGCGACAGTGTGAATCGGCTGCATTTTCATCACCTCGTCTAAACGCTTGTTATTTACAGTACCCTGCAAATTATTGGTAAGCAACCAAATGTGATAATAATACTAATATTCTAACTAGAGAAGCATCTAAATAGTATTTACATCTTCATCTTAGTTATATATATTTTCATTTGGTAAAATATATTATCCGATTATTAGTTCTACTTATATAGCCTTTTTCAATATCTAAGATAATTCTGGTAGGTAATAGAAATACAATAGTTAAAATATTGAGTCAATCCAGATTTCATACTTACGAAATAACGCTAGCGATATTGTTGTTGTTTTGTATCCAAGTGTATCGGGAGAAATCTACGCATGCGCGTCTCATGAACGAGCATGAGAAACAAAGAGCGATATCATCAATTAAAGGCATGCGCATAGCGAGCAAGTTGTTTAAATGCATGTGCATAATGATGGCGTGACGTTTAGAGAAGGGGCTTAATTCCCCTAGGAGGAAACGGCCATTGGTGGATTGAATAGGACTAGCCTGTCAATCAATTCTAGAAAATGGCGGGGGGAGGATAAAACTGTAAAAATGTCGATTTATACGGTAAAGAAAAATGAAATTGAGTAAGATGTATTAAAAAGGATGAATGAAGGTTGTGCTATTTTTTTGATAAGGTATAGAACCGCGAGAGCAAGTCACCTGAACTTGACCTTCACTTTAAGTTGCATTCTGCCTCTGCTGAGCATTAATCCAAAGTCAATAATTAAGATCCCAATCGAAAAGAGAAGGATGCTTAAACCCACAGCGCTGTTAACACAGCTTAAAATAGTGACCGGAAAATTATATAGTGTTGTTAACACAGCTGAGTAGCTAGAATATATGTATCGAATATATGTCAGATAATAGTGGCTAAACAGTAATACAATGGCCTAGACAATGCTGAATATAATAAAAAAGTTATACTAAATGCTATATGTCCTTTTCCCACTTGCTTAATAGTATATCTTTTATCAGCGCAGAGTAACATAACCTCTTTTTCTAGCATCTCTGCTGAGCATTAACAAAACAGACTTACTGTCTCTCTAGCATCTGAATAGTAAACAAGCTCATGTTACACTAGAAGATTTACGACACCAAGCTATAAATTCCTTTCTGCAGATGCCCCAGCCTCCTTGTAGGGCTGTGACAGGAAGTAATGGAACCTGCACCAATTCAGTTAAAAATAAGTTTTGCAAATGTAGAGCGCCTTATAGCTAATAAAAAATTTAAATACAATAAAAATAGATATAAAAATAAATATCCCCTTAAAAGGGAAGCAACATACATAAGCTACTATCTTACTAGTTTAGAAATGCAATTAAGGTAAAAATAGACAGCGCCATTAATACAAGTTTCACAGTTTATTCAAAAAGTAAAAAATAAAAATTGTCACACAATGTGAACATGCATATTGGATACAATATAAAAGTAAAAATGTCAGAACACTAGGCTAAATATAACATATCAGAATTGATACGAATAAGAAGTCTGTAAGTGGAGAGAGACAAAAATTGCTTGCCTGGCCAGGTCTGTAATCCTTACTACGCGTTTCATGGCTCCTCAGGTAACTTTTTTATTTTTTACTTTTTAAATAAACTGTGGAACTTGTATTATTGGTACTGTCTATTTTTACCTCAGTTAAACATAAGAAATAAAAGTCAAAATAATTTTAAAAATGACAAAGATTAAATTTTGCAATGATTTCTATTAAAGGGACTCTCAAGTCAAAATTAAAAACTTTTGTGATTCAGATAGAGCATGTATTTTTTTAAACAACTTTACACTTCTTCCAACAACTTCAAACTACTTCCATTAACAAAATATGCAGTCTTTTTATATTTACACTTTTTGAGTCATGAGCAAGAATTCACAGAATATACATATATGCATATGTGATTGGCTAATGGCCGTCACATGATACAGGGGGAGTGGAAATAGGCATAACTTTGGAATTTGTCAGAAAAAAAATCTACTACCCATTTGAAGTTCAGTGCTATTGCGTTTTTTATCATGCATTTATTGTTTACGCAAATCTACTATATTTACTGGTCTTTTAAGTATTAAACAGTTTATCATCCTTTTAACTTGTAAAGTGTAAAATGGGAAATCAGGGGGTGGAGCATATCATAGCGGTGGCAAACCTAGGTTAGTGTAGATCACTACAATTTTAGTTATTATTTATTTTCTAATATATAAAAAATGCAATGCGGGTTGGGAGCCAGCCTAAATGTCTTCTAAATGTATGAGATTAATTATAGAGAGGAGTCAAAGGCTGAGCCACCTAACCTACCATTGAAGAATGTTCCCTGTAGACCAGTGAAACATTGCTTGATAGGCCATGAGAATGTTAAATATATCAGGTTACTGCAATAATCCTGCCTGTAGTAAATAACATCTGAGTCATTTTCTTGTTAGCCTTTAATAAGCTTAGGAAGTGTATCTGCATAGGTAACACAGGCCTATTTAATTTGGGGGTTGTAAAGAATTTAGCCAGTGTGAAACGCCTCTATTCCTGTACCAATAATTCTGTCACCTGGTTATGTCTGAACTTGTTTCCTCCTTAAATGGACAGTCTACACCAGAATTTTTATTGTTTTAAAAACATAATTTATGCTTACCTGATAAATTTATTTCTCTTGTAGTGTATCCAGTCCACGGATCATCCATTACTTGTGGGATATTCTCCTTCCCAACAGGAAGTTGCAAGAGGATCACCCACAGCAGAGCTGCTATATAGCTCCTCCCCTAACTGTCATATCCAGTCATTCGACCGAAAATAAACAGAGAAAGGAGAAACCATAGGGTGCAGTGGTGACTGTAGTTTAATTAAAATTTAGACCTGCCTTAAAAGGACAGGGCGGGCCGTGGACTGGATACACTACAAGAGAAATACATTTATCAGGTAAGCATAAATTATGTTTTCTCTTGTTAAGTGTATCCAGTCCACGGATCATCCATTACTTGTGGGATACCAATACCAAAGCTAAAGTACACGGATGATGGGAGGGACAAGGCAGGATTAAGCGGAAGGAACCACTGCCCGAAGAACCTTTCTCCCAAAAACAGCCTCCGAAGAAGCAAAAGTATCAAATTTGTAAAATTTTGAAAAAGTGTGAAGCGAAGACCAAGTCGCAGCCTTGCAAATCTGTTCAACAGAGGCCTCATTTTTGAAGGCCCATGTGGAAGCCACAGCTCTAGTAGAATGAGCTGTAATACTTTCAGGGAGCTGCTGTCCAGCAGTCTCATAGGCTAGGCATATTACGCTCCGAAGCCAAAAGGACAGAGAGGTTGCCAAAGCTTTTTGACCTCTCCTCTGTCCAGAGTAAACGACAAACAGGGAAGATGTTTGACGAAAATCCTTAGTAGCTTGTAAGTAAAACTTCAAGGCACGGACTACATCCAGATTATGTAAAAGACGTTCCTTCTTTGAAGAAGGATTAGGACACAATGATGGAACAACAATCTCTTGATTGATATTCTTGTTAGAAACCACCTTAGGTAAAAACCCAGGTTTGGTACGCAGAACTACCTTATCTGCATGAAAAATCAGATAAGGAGAATCACATTGTAAGGCAGATAGCTCAGAGACTCTCCGAGCCGAGGAAATAGCCATCAAAAACAGAACTTTCCAAGATAAAAGTTTAATATCAATGCAATGAAGGGGTTCAAACTGAACTCCTTGAAGAACTTTAAGCTCCACGGAGGAGCAACAGGTTTAAACACAGGCTTAATTCTAACCAAAGCCTGGCAAAATGCCTGAACGTCTGGAACCTCTGCCAGATGCTTGTGCAAAAGAATAGACAGAGCAGAAATCTGTCCCTTTAAGGAACTAGCTGATAATCCTTTGTCCAAGCCCTCTTGGAGAAAAGACAATATTCTAGGAATCCTAACCTTACTCCATGAGTAATTCTTGGATTCACACCAATAAGGATATTTACTCCATATCTTGTGGTAGATTTTCCTGGTAACAGGCTTTCGTGCCTATATTAAGGTATCAATGACTGACTCGGAGAAGCCACGCTTTGATAGAATCAAGCGTTCAAGCTCCATGCAGTCAGTCTCAGAGAAATTAGATTTGGATGATTGAAAGGACCTTGTATCAGAAGGTCCTGTCTTAGAGGCAGAGTCCATGGTGGAAAGGATGACATGTCCACTAGGTCTGCATACCAAGTCCTGCGTGGCCACGCAGGTGCTATCAGAATCACAGATGCTCTCTCCTGTTTTATTTTGGCAATCAGTCGAGGGAGCAGAGGAAACGGTGGAAACACATAAGCCAGGTTGAAGAACCAAGGCGCTGATAGAGCATCTATCAGCGTCAGTTCTGGGTCCCTGGACCTGGATCCGTAACAAGGGACCTTGGCGTTCTGGCGAGACGCCATGAGATCCAACTCTGGTTTGCCCCAACGATGAATCAATTGAGCAAACACCTCCGGATGGAGTTCCCACTCCCCCGGATGGAAAGTCTGACGACTTAGAAAATCCGCCTCCCAGTTCTCCACCCCTGGGATATGGATCGCTGACAGGATGCAAGAGTGGGACTCTGCCCAGCGAATTATTTTTGAGGCTTCTAACATCGCTAGGGAACTCCTGGTTCCCCCTTGATGGTTGATGTAAGCCACAGTCGTGATGTTGTCCGACTGAAATCTGATGAACCTCAGTGTTGCTAACTGAGGCCAAGCCAGAAGAGCATTGAATATCGCTCTTAACTCCAGAATATTTATTGGAAGGAGTCTCTCCTCCTGAGTCCACGATCCCTGTGCCTTCAGGGAGTTCCAGACTGCACCCCAACCTAGAAGGCTGGCATCTGTTGTTACAATTGTCCAATCTGGCCTGCGAAAGGTCATACCCTTGGACAGGTGGACCCGAGACAAACACCAGAGAAGAGAATCTCTGGTCTCTTGATCCAGATTTAGTAGAGGGGACAAATCTGTGTAATCCCCATTCCACTGACTCAGCATGCATAATTGCAGCGGTCTGAGATGTAGGCGCGCAAATGGCACTATGGCCCTATGCGCCTGGATGGCGAATCCGGAATTCTTAGCCGTTAGTTTAGTCAAATGAACAATGGCATCAGAAACAAATGAGTTAGCTAGCTTAAGTGTTCTAAGCTTGTCAATAATTTCAGTCAATGGAGCTGTATGGATGGCCTCTTCCAGGGCCTCAAACCAGAATGCCGCCGCGGCCGTGACAGTCGCTATGCATGCAAGGGGCTGTAAAATAAAACCTTGTTGAATAAACATTTTCTTAAGGTAACCCTCCAATTTTGTATCCATTGGATCTGAAAAAGCACAACTGTCCTCAACCGGGATAGTGGTACGCTTTGCTAAAGTAAAAACTGCTCCCTCCACCTTAGGGACCGTCTGCCATAAGTCCCGTGTAGTGGCGTCTATTGGAAACATTTTTCTAAATATAGGAGGTGGGGAAAAAGGCACACCCGGTCTATCCCACTCCTTGCTAATAATTTCTGTAAGCCTTTTAGGTATAGGAAAAACATCAGTACACACCGGCACCGCATAGTATTTATCCAGCCTACACAATTTCTCTGGTACTGCAACTGTGTTACAGTCATTCAGAGCAGCTAATACCTCCCCAAGCAATACACTGAGGTTCTCAAGCTTAAATTTAAAATTAGAAATCTCTGAATCAGGTTTCCCCGAATCAGAGACGTCACCCACAGACTGAAGCTCTCCGTCCTCATGATCTGCATATTGTGACGCAGTATCAGACATGGCCCTTACAGCATCTGCGCGCTCTGTATTTCTCCTAACCCCAGAGCAATCGCGCTTGCCTCTTAATTCAGGCAACCTGGATAATACCTCTGACAGGGTATTATTCATGATTGCAGCCATGTCCTGCAAGGTAATCGCTATGGGCGTCCCTGATGCAATTGGCGCCATATTAGCGTGCATCCCCTGAGCGGGAGGCGAAGGGTCTGACTCGTGGGGAGAGTTAGTCTGCATAACTTCCCCCTCGTCAGAATCTGCTGGTGATATTTCTTTTATAGTTAAAGACTGATCTTTACTGTTTAAGGTGAAATCAATACATTTAGTACACATTCTCCTATAGGGCTCCACCATGGCTTTCAAACATAATGAACAAGTAGTTTCCTCTGTGTCAGACATGTTTAAACAGACTAGCAATGAGACTAGCAAGCTTGGAAAACACCTTAAACAAGTTTACAAGCAATATAAAAAACGTTACTGCACCTTTAAGAAACACAAATTTTTGCCAAAATTTGAAATAACAGTGAAAAAAGGCAGTTACACTAACAAAAGTTTTACAGTGTATGAAACAAGTTAGCAGAGCATTAGACCCACTTGCAAATGGATGATTAACCCCTTAATACCAAACACAGAATAATAACTGACAAAAACGTTTTTTTTTTTTTTTTTTTTTTTTTTTTTTTTAATAGTCACAACAACTGCCACAGCTCTACTGTGGCTTGTTACCTCCCTCAAAAACGACTTTGAAGCCTTTTGAGCCCTCCAGAGATGTCCTGGATCATGCAGGAAGAAGCTGGATGTCTGTGTCTGTAACCACTCCCACTCATATTACAACAGTGGAAAGCCTTCAGGAAACTGTTACTAGGCAGAATTCAAGCCAGCCATGTGGAAAAAAACTAGGCCCCAATAAGTTTTATCACCAAACATATATAAAAACGATTAAACATGCCAGCAAACGTTTTATATTACATTTTTATAAGAGTATGCACCTCTATTAATAAGCCTGATACCAGTAGCTCTCACTGCATTTAAGGCTTTACTTACATTAGTTCAGTATCAGCAGCATTTTCTAGCAAATTCCATCCCTAGAAATATATTAACTGCACATACCTTATTGCAGGATAACCTGCACGCCATTCCCTCTCTGAAGTTACCTCACTCCTCAGAATATGTGAGAACAGCCATGGATCTTAGTTACTTCTGCTAAGACCATAGAAAACGCAGGCAGATTCTTCTTCTAAATACTGCCTGAGATAAACAGTACACTCCGGTACCATTTAAAAATAACAAACTTTTGATTGAAGAATAAACTAAGTATAAAACACCACACTCCTCTTACGACCTCCATCTTGGTTGAGGCTTGCAAGAGAATGACTGGATATGACAGTTAGGGGAGGAGCTATATAGCAGCTCTGCTGTGGGTGATCCTCTTGCAACTTCCTGTTGGGAAGGAGAATATCCCACAAGTAATGGATGATCCGTGGACTGGATACACTTAACAAGAGAAAGATAGATAATCCCTTTATTACCCATTCCCCAGTTTTGCATAACCAACACAGTTATATTAATACACTTTGTACCTCTGTGAATATCTTGTATCTAAGCCTCTGCAAACTGCCCCCTTATTTCAGTTCTTTTGACAGACATGCATTTTAGCCAATCAGTGGTGGCTCCTAGGAACTACACGTGCGTGAGCAGTGTTATCTATATGACACACATGAACTAACACCCTCTAGTGGTAAAAAAACTGTCAAAATGCCCTGAGAGAAGAGGCAGCTTTCAAGGGCTTAGAAATTAGCATATCAACCTCCTAGGTTAAGCTTTCAACTAAGAATACCAAGAGAACAAAGCAAAATTGGTGATAAAAGTAAATTGGAAAATTGCTTAAAATGACATGCCCTATCTTAATCATTAAAGTTTTTTTTGGTCTAGACTGTCCCTTTAACTCAGATACTAGTCTATTGCCTTGTGAGAGTTATTAATTATATTACCAGGATGAATTAAAGGCACATAAAACATAAAATGTTTGTTTCCAACATAAATTCTTAGCTAACTCTACATCTGGAACATAAAATTAAGATTTGTAAATGGATTCAGCCAGATGACTAAAATCAGAGTGCTTAAAGTGAATGTAAACTTTCTAGAATGAGTGCCCAGTTTTTAAAAATACTATTAAAAACAGGGGCACTTTCATTCATGAAAGTTTACATTTCAACCGTTTTCTTAAAATACTTACCTTTTCTTCTTGAAGCCGCTCCAGCGCTTCACCAGCCCATTGCAAGCCTCTTCATACGTCAGCAATGATGATTCCGGCATCCTCCAATCACGGCTTCCCCCCTTCCCCTAGGGGAATCATTGCCTGAGGTAACACTGTGATTGGAGGGAGCCGGTTTCGTCATTGCTGGGTAAGTTAACAAGGAAGAAGCAGGCGGGACATTGTTTCAGAACTGTGATCCGGCGTTTCAGAAGAAAAAGGTAAGTATTTTTAAAATCCGGTGCAATGTCAATAGTTTTTTTAAAAACCGGGCACTTTCACATGAAAATTGACATTCACTTTAAATATTCCATTTTCCATATACTCTGGATAGTTTCCTCAAAAGACAGGCAGGAATGTATTCCAACGTCTTGTTCTCCAACAGTTCAGGCCTCTGGCAACAGTAACCAGTAAATACTATTTGGAATCACCTTAAAGGGACAGTATCCACTCATTTTCATATAACTGCATGTAATAGACACTACTATAAAGATTAAAATGCACAGATACTGATATAAAAATCCAGTATAAAACCGTTTAAAAACTTAAAAGCTCTCAGTTTAGCTCTGTTGAAAAGGTAGCTGGAAAGCCCACTGCAAGTGGGAAATATCAGACACTCCCCCCTCCCCCTTCTTTTGCATATGAAAAGACCCTTTACACAAACAGAAGCAAGCTGGAGTAGGTATCTGACGGTATTCTAATAAAACTTTGGGGCTTGGTTAGGAGTCTGAAAATCAGAGCAATGTTATTTAAAAATAAGCAAAACTAAACATTTAAAAAAAAAAAAAGTTTATGGGCTATATAAATAGATCATCTACAAAACATTTATGCAAAGAAAAAATTAGTGTATAATGTCCTTTTAAACTGTTAGACCATATCCCAGTTGATATCCTCTTCTGATCACCTACAGCTCCAGCATCTTACTACCGATAGGTAGGAACTGCAGCATCTTTATTCCATATGTATTTTGTATAGGAAATACCTATATGTAAATCTGCATCTCCCATTTTACATAAAAAAAAAGAGAGGTGGTGCACAAAAAAGCGGTTAGTGGCCCTTAAATTACGCAAATAGGACTATCCATAAAATGTTTATAGAACCAAGTTAAAATAAGCCTAGACAAAAATGTGCATCAAATATGCAATGGCTGAAAATAGTCAAATGCTTCATTACTGTCACAACTAAGATTTTTATTATTATTAAAAAAAAAATTAACCGACATTGACATATCATAAATATGAACAGAACATGCACAAATCTTGGTGATAACTGCTTGCGTAGGGATGTTTTTAGAATAATAAATTGGTTTGTGTTATTGGAGGAGCGATCTGTCAGTTGGTCCTATAGGTCAGTGTTCTTAGGGCAAACTAACAGGCAAAATACAAAAAGTAATCAATAAAAGTGATGACTAACTAAAATCAGAACACAATACAAAAATAGAAATCCTTGAAAAAAGCCTTTTTGGGTGAACATAGGCTGTATTGGAACTTTGGACATTCATGTCAGTTTTTTGAATGTCAGTTTTACATTCCACTCTTCCTCTAAGTGAAATCATTGTTTGTGTGTTTACTATTGAGTTGTAGCAGTCTGATCCACGGCTTTGTGTTTACACGGCTGTGTACTGTAGTCAGTTCCCGTAGGACTCCGGTTGCAGCTTAGAAGCATTGTGCTGTACAGTGAAGTAATGACAAAATCTCTATTAATCAGATGTAGTTTTCACTCAGTGGGCAGGAGAGATTCATTGGTAATAATTACATTGTGGTTAGCTAACAACAGGTTAGAATAGTGTATACATAAAAATATCAATAAAAGTCACCAAATTCCATAGCATTCAGCACTAAGGCTTGGCTGTATGTAAAACCCGAAGAGAGTGGATGCAAGGGGCTCCATGTACTAAGCAGTCAGCGAGCTACCCGCAACAAATCTCGCGTCAAAACTCGCAAACTGATATGTACAAAGCCGTCAATTATGTTAAAACTCGCATCTTTAAAATTGCGAGCGTACTTATCCGCCAAACCTCGCTACCTCTCCATTTTTTACTGTAATTAGACACATTTGACCACTAACTCGCCAAAAACGAATGTACTAAAAAATCTATTTGTACGCTCGCGTCAATCTCCGCCCCCACCTCGTTATTTTTGCCTCGCCACCTTTTAGGTGGCGGGCAAGGTACAAAACAATAGGAAAGCCACTCTAGACGCCAGTCTATACATATATAAAAGGCAGTAATATCAGCATTGTACTTACATTGTTCATTTCAGCAGCTATGGAGAGAATTCTGTTTTTGTTTATTCTCCGTTTGATGCAAATCCGGGCTAGAAGACAGAATACTGGAAATGTAGCTAATCCTATCGTCATAATCATAAGAGTCAATAATCATGTCAATCAAAACGACGTTTTGCTGATGAGAAAAGTGAGGATTCTTGGATTTTGAAGCGGTTTCAGATCCAGATGAAGCCATATCGAAATTGTAAATAAAGATCACAAAAACGAGCGCTCTGTAATTACTCTCCAAAAATTTTGGAACAATAATAAAGTTGTTTAGAAAAGTTGTACATTTATAGGAGCAAAATTCTATTCCCGCGACTACCATGACGTTCATGACACCTTACATGTCACGTGTTAACAATTGGCCAGACAATTCAACTGAAAGTTAAGTACATCAGCTTAGTCGCGGCGAGCGAGGCGTCAAATTTATCAATATTCCGCCACTGCTCGCGGCGGGCTAGACGTGTCTATTTATTGTGGGATTATTAGTACATAGCTACAGCGGACACCATTTCGCCCGCGGCGAGTAACGGCGAGTTTAGCCGCGTCTAAAATGACGGATGAATTGACGGCTTAGTACATGGAGCCCAAGGGGAGGAGTACGGTAAGCACTTTTAACTAGTTTCTACCTTCTCCAAATAGATGTCTGGGTAATAACCTAGAATTCTACTTCTGGTAATGTCGCCTTAATCATAAAGAAATACATTTACTTTAAAGGGGATATTAGTTAAATTAAAGTAAAAAATAAACTTTAGTGCTTTAGATAGAGCAGGCTACTTAAAGTGAAAGTAAAGTTAGGTGGTCTGCTATACTCAGTTACATAGTTTATTTAAAAATAATAGGAGTTTAATTCATCGTTTTTTTGAAAGTTCAATCTAAATACCTTTCTCGCAGCAAATAAAGTGCAATTTTTCCGATTTTCAAATCAGCCCGTTTTTCTATAGCTTTTTCACTTCCTGGTCACTTTTTTTTCTTCTTCCAATTGACTTTCTGGTCGATCGGCAGCCGTGAAGCTACGTCATCAGACTATCTAATCAATTGCGCATGCGGCAAAGCTATTGTACCCAGGATTATGTCAGAGGCGCGTTCCCGATTCGCGCATGTGCTTAGCTTTTTATCTGGAGACCGGGTGATAAGAAAATCGCATGCGCATTGCAGCCACGATCGACTATTTGCGCATACGCAATGCGTTCTGAGCTTGTGAACGCACATTTCTGCTACGTATAGAGCGGGTGGGACTGCTCTATACGTAAAGGCACCAAAAGATAGGAAGTAAAGGGTGGGCGGAGCAAGGATGATCACGTTATGAAAAATATAAATTAAAAAATAAAGTCACATTAGTAATATAAAAAAACAAAACATAGCGATCTCAATATATTATTGTTATAGAATACATCTATGTGTTGCAGAGCAGAAAAATGTACTTTCACTTTAAATAGACTTTTCCATTTACTTATTTTATTAAACTTTCTAAGTATCCTTTGTTTAAAAGCATATGTAAATATACACACCAGCATCCATGTACTACTGGCAGCTAGCTGGTGATTTGTGGTTATACGCATGCCTCTTGTCATTGGCTCACAAGATGTGTTCAGCTAGGTCCCAGTATAAACACGTCAGAGCATTTCCTTTTTCTTCTTTTATATCATTTTAAATTGAAAACCTTTATGTTTTAAAGGAAAGTGTGAAATGTTATGGTATACACTGCTCTGCACTCACAGTAATTGTGCACTATATAAAACGTTAGCAGATCTGTGTATAGCAGAAAAAGACACAAAGACTACAAAGAACTAACGCAGAACTGAGTGCATTAGAAGCAGCTCCAGTGCGTCAGTGTTGGTAGCAGTAATTTAAACAGAAAGATTTTACCAGTGCTATTTTGCATGTTGCTAACAGCATTTAAATGGGATACAACAATCCTGATACACAAAAACAAATGATTCCCGTTTTGGCAAGTCCCATGTCTAAATTCCACATTCTAAATTTAAAAACCTAAATGGAATTGCTTAAATGCATTCTGTTCAGTAAATTTAATTTGTTATTGTCCAGTCTGTGTCCCTAAACGCCATGAATGAAAACCTATAGATTTCAGAAAATGTTTAAAATAGGAATGATGCCGTATTTTCATCACTAATATTCTATTCTACTCACCAAAACATCAACATACAAGACCCAGCAATGTTCTCTCGGCTGGATACAAAGGGATGCAAGGTCTATGCTGCTCTTGTTATCAAATATTTTATACATCATGTTTGCTATCTCCGTTCCCAGTTCTTCTCCTCCACGGCCTTCAAACTCCGGAGTGGCATTAGCAGAGCTGAAATAAAAATAAACAACAAGTTTATTCGATTGTTGTAAGATCCTAAACTCAGTGAGAATTCCATTAACGGAAACACTAAAGTCAAACAAACTGTAATGATTCAAATAGAACACACAAATATGCACAATTATTTTTATTTACACACTTTCTGAGGCACCAGATTCACAGAATATGCATATATGTATTTTGTGATTGGCTAATGGCTGTAAAATTATATATAGCATCTGATCATTCTGTCTACTTTTGTACCAATATTTTTTAATCTTAAGTGTATCAAGTAACCATGGTAAAAAGACCACTAGCATGTCTGTAGACAAATTGTCATGATATATACTCTTAATTTGCTTCGTTCCCATAGGTATTCTGTGTTGAAGAGATATCTAAGTAGGCATCTGGATTACTATATGGCGGGAAATAGTGCTTGCTAAGCATATGTCCCTGCTTTTCAACAAAAGATACCAAGAGAACAAAGAAAATTTGATAATCGAAGAAATTAGAAAGTTGTTTAAAATTTCTGAATCATTTTATGGGGGTTTCATATACATGTAACCAGGGTTGTCTAGCCTAAGGCACAAGACTACAAAACAGGCCTTCAGGTCTCTATCAGCCCCTTCTACCCATTCCCGTTATTTCCAGCACCTCTCCACATTTGGAAAAGAGTAATTTACTATGTACCTTGCTCATTCTTAGATCCAAGGCATGTTTGTCCGATTCTGTATACATAGGTGTGTGGCACTTATATTGTTAAAGGAATGTGCAGCTGGAAGTGTTTAAACAGAAATACTGTTTTATCTTTGGTTACAAGAGTTTTTAATAAAAAATCCACCATGACTTTTCATATAAAAAAAATATATATATATGCAGATCCCTGTAACAGTTTACATAAATAAATCTAATTAACATCTTAATGAGAAATGATAGCCATTCCAGAAGTGTTTACATTATAAATATAATGAATATTTTCATCACTCAAAATGTTAAGTTTATGTCTTTAGAGTGCACATTCTCTCACTGAAGCTGTAATTTTGGAAGTAAAGTCAAGCATGCACTTGCTAGGCAAAACACAGAATCTGTGCTGTAGACTCATAATGAATTCATCCTGTGACCTACTTACATACATTTTTTATTATTATGGACGTCTGTCTGCCACAATCAGCTCAGATATAACGTTTTGGCTGTTGTGCATATGTCTGTAAGAGAACACAGCAATGTTCTTGATAAATTTATTTTATCTTTACTCAAAAAAGTTAAGATTGTTGTACCGAAATACTGAACTATACACAGATCTTTTTCACTGCAGCATTTGAAAACATTCTTCTTGGTATCTGTAGGAGAATGGAAGGCAGCCTAGTGAAGTACAAGTGATTGTGAATATAAGCCAGGGCAAAACACCAAGTGTGCTCAGTATAATGCAAGTGAGAAACAAAAATGTATTTCTTTCAGACTCTTCACAAATGTCCAAGCCAGTCACAATTGGTGGGTAATTATAACAAAGCAAAAAAAGGGATTAAATGAACATGGTATTAAACAAGAACTTCTAAAAGATAATCAAACAATAAGAGAGGCTCCGCATGTGTATATCAATAGATTAGTCACCAGTATACTGCACCAAATACAGGGTACTCACATTTAGGAAGAGCACCCATATTGTGCTGTTAGGCGCATGCTGGTTATTTTACAGCAAATCAGCGAACTGTACTCCAGTTCTCAGGAACACAGGATTCAAGCTGTGATGTCACTTGGCTCACCAGGTAGCCAGTTAGCAGCAACCTCTTCATTAGGGTGAGAACAAACCTCCAGTGAAGGATCCGGAATCCCTCACAAGCTTGCCCTCCTCCCACTGAAAACACTACCTGCCGTGGTTACACTGCTCCCTCACCCTGATAAAGAGGGTGCTTATGACTGGACTGAGTGAAGTGACATCACGGCTTAAATCCTGTGATGCTGGGTTCCTGAGAACTGGAGTACAGTTAGTTGGTTTGCTGTAAAATAACCAGCACGCGCCTAAAAACACAATAGGGTGCTCTTCCTAAATGTTAGTATTCGGTGCAGTAGTTTCTATTGATATACACATGCAGCGCCTCTCTTGTTGCTTGAATATCTTTTAGAAGTTCTACTCTGCAAGTGAGAGGGGAGAGTGCAGCCTTCTCCAGATGGGAGTGTCGTAGAAGCAGCCTTTACTCAAGAAGATTGAGTGATCACCTTCTTCAGATATTGGACTTTGTATAGTAACTATAGTTAGTCAATTTTATCTCCTTATGTTAGGGGTTTACAATTTGTTATTTAATTGTTTTCCCTTACATTTACCATTTGCCTTGTTAGTGTTTGCATATGTGTTTTTGTGCGCCCCCTATTAATAGTGTGGGGTTTTCATACAGACTCTCCTTATTAATGAAGTAGAACTACTGTTTGCAAAACACTTCCCCTTTATACAAACTGAAAAAAGAACAATAAACGGTAATGTGGGTACTATGTGCGATTTTCATGAATCTGTACCATAGATTCTTCATCTTTTTTTTTTTTTTTTTTTTAAATATTTATTTATAAACCAACAAAATATCCAGACATTATCTGTGACAAAAAAAATTTTTTTGTTACATGCACATATTAATTTTACCACGCACGGTAATTTGAAACAAAACTTAACAAATACTATATCAGATAGCTCGGAAGGAAAAGAGAGAAGGAAAGTAAAAATGAACATATAAACCTATTTGAGTCAACTTGATTATCTGAATATATAGTTTTACTTTGCCTAGCATTTTTCTCCCTTTCTCACTCCTTTCTTTTCTTATTTCAATTTTGCATTTACATTGGGTTGATGTTGGTGTGTTTTTATTATTGTATTTGCCAGCCCCCCCAGATCAAACTAATTAAAACAAAACAAAATAAAATAAAACACAGAAGGAAAAAAAAAAAAAAAAAAAGGAAAAGGATTCCTTTTGCAGATATTTCTTCAAATTCCTTTCTATAAATAGATCACTAGAATATTGTTCTAAAATAATAGTATTGGCCACCATTGATTTATATTTTTGAAAAGATATAAATCTATTAGATTTCCAATTTAATAAAATTGTATTACGGGCAATTAATATAATTGTGTTGATTGTCTTGTAATGTTTATTTTCCGAGGGTTTACACAGGAGGCAAACCTCTAATGGGCCTATCTTATATGGGACTTCTAAACTAAGAGCTAACCAGAAATTTATCTTATTCCAAAACTGATGGATTATTGGACAATTCCAGAAGCAATGCATAATATCTGCATTCAAATTCCCACACTTCAAGCAAACATTGTTATCAAGAGGATACCATTTTTTAAGGTGTGCAGGGGTAACGTATATCAAGTTAATAAGTTTGCAATGCGATTCTCTCCAAGATATTATACTAGTAGTTTTCCCTATTCTTTTAAAACTATCTTCGATTTCTAGCGAAGTAAGCTGGGGGAAATATATTTTCCATTTCTCAGCTAAAACTTCAAGTCGGGCCTGGCCAGCTTTCTGGATTAATAAATTGTATAAGGGAGAAATAGACCTGATACCTTGTCTGTAAATTTTAATTATTATATCAATATCTCCAAGCTTCCAATCAGTTTTATTGTCCTGCCACAATTCTTCATACAAGTGTCTCAGTTGCAAGTATGCATAGAAGCTATGTTTGTGGATCCCAAATTCACTCTGAAGATCTAGAAATGACTTAGCTATATCTAACCTATTATCCCTGATTTGGATCACATCCTGTAATCCTTTATTAAACCATACTTTAAAGGTCCTAGTGGAAATTCCCGCTGGAAATTTAGGGTTGCCTTGAATGGGCAGATATTTAGAGGATTTCCAATTAATCCTTAACTCATGACACAATTTATGCCAGGCCAAGATAGGGTTCAGCAGAGTCCCCATCTTAACCAGCCGTTTAGGTAGCTCCCTCTTATCCAAATGAATTAGAGCTCTCAGACTGAATGGAGATACAATTTCCATTTCCAGGTGTAGATTGGTTGTATACTCTGATTCCGTGATCCAATCGAGAATGTATTTACTTAATATGGCTAAGTTATAATATTTAAGATTTGGAAGTGCCAAGCCTCCCATATTTGTATGTAAAGCTAGATTTTGTATAGATATACGTCTGCGTTTTTGGTTACATAGGAACCCTGCTGTGAGGTTATTAAATAAGGTTACATCTTTACTTTTAATCAGAAGCGGCAAGTTTTGAAGTAAATAGAGAAGCTGGGGGAAGAAGAGAGTCTTAATCATGGCAACTCGCGCAGATAGCGAAATTGGAAGCGCGTTCCACCTGTCCAGTTCTTGTTTGTATTTGAGAAAATACGGTGTGAAATTCAAATCATACCATGCATTGGGATCTTTATGAATTTTTATCCCTAGGTAATTTATCGAATCTACCAGTTTAAAAGGATATCTACCCGGTGAAGTATCATTTTGAGTAAACCATAAGATTTCGGATTTTTCTGGGTTGATCCTATAGCCCGCAAAGGACCCAAATTGTTTGGCTAGAGTCAAAAAGTGTTGTATGGATAGATCTGATTCATTCATAAATAAAAGTAAGTCATCCGCATATAGAGTAAGCACAATTTTATTTTTACCAATCGTTATCCCAGATAAGTCTTGCCTTAATTTCACCGCAAAAGGCTCTAACGCCAAGTTAAACAAAAGAGGTGAAAGCGGCAGCCCTGTCGTGTGCCTTTACCCAAAATAATATCTGGAGAAGGTTCAGAATGTATTAATAGATTGGAGATTGGATTTTGATAGATTGTATGGATCATTGTTAGGAAGTTACCCATAAAACCAAAAGTTGCTAAAGAACAAAATAGATGATCCCAGTTAATGAGATCAAAAGCTTTTTCAGCATTGATCGCCACTAAGGCCATATTAGATCTTTCTCGACACGTTTTGCCCTTATTTTCTAACCAGAAAAAATCCAAAACTGTCAAGACTCGACGTATGATTTTGGACACATTTCTACCTGGCATAAAACCAACTTGATCCGCATGGACCAGATTTCCAATACAACTTTTCAATCTATTTGCTAAAATTGATGTGAAAATCTTATAGTCACAATTTAATAGTGATATAGGCCTATATGCTGCCATGTTTTCTGGATCTTTATTCTTTTTCGGTATGAGGGTAATTAAAGATGCCGAAAAATATCTAGATGGTTTCTTATTTTCTATGTAATAAGAATTGAACAGCTTCACCAGAGTTTCCGGGACATATTCCAGAAGAATTTTATATAAATTCCATTGGCAATCGGTCAGGGCCAGGTGCCTTAGATGTTTTAGCCGCCTTAATCTGCTTTGCAACTTCTTCCACTGTAATCGGTGCATTTAATAACTCAAGCTCTTGACTAGATATCTTGGGTAATTTAAGACTATTCCAGAAGTTTAATTTATTTTGATCATTTATTTCCTCTTTCTTATAAATCTCTTTATAAAATTCATAAAAGGCTTCTTTAATTTCCGCGGGATTGGTGATATTTTTACCTGCTACTCTAATTTTATTAATTCTTCTATTACTCTGTCTATGTCTAATTAGATTAGCAAGATACCTAGCAGATCTCCCATAGTTCCCTTGATATCTAGCTCTCAGTTTTAAGTCTTCTTGGGTAGTCTTGTGTTTAATATATAGATCCCTTTCATTTTTTTTCTCAGAATAGTTATCCCAAGTTTGTTTAGTAGGATCCCTAATATATACCTCATAGGCATTCCTAATTTGATTTGTTAACTGAGTTTCTCGGGCCTTACAAATTCTTTTTAGCTTACATAGATATGCTTTTATTTCACCCCTAATGGTCGCCTTAAATGCTTCCCAGAATATTTCTGGTTTAAACCAGAAGGAGATATTATTATTCTTATATTCATTCCATTTCTCTCGCAACCAATTAGTGAATTGTAGATTATTTATTAGATAGGAGGGAAAGAAAAGTCTAGAAAAGTTAGGTCCGGAATTTACACCCGTTTTGATTCGTAACGAGATGATTGCATGATCAGAAATAATTATATCTCTGATACCTGTTTTAATAACTTGGTTTAATAAAAGTTCTGATACCAGAAACATATCTATACGGGAAAGAGTGTTAAATGTTTTGGATTCGCATGTAAATGCTCTTATATCGGGGAATTGTACGCGCCAAACGTCCGAGAGCCCAAGATCCATCATAAATTTGGACAAGATCCGATTCTTCCCAAGCTCAGATTTGTTAACACATTTAAACCTATCTAATCGAGGCCTAGGAGCAATATTAAAATCTCCCCCGATAATTATTCCTTGATTATTATAATACATTAACTTAGATTTCAAATTCTCCCAGAAATTTTTTTCTGGTTTATTGGGGCCATAAACATTACAGAGGACCAATTTTAGATCATGTATCCGTACTTCTAAGATAATATATCTCCCTTCTTGATCTATAATTTGGGAGAGAATATCACATTGCAAATTCTTATTAAATAAAATTGCCACTCCCCTTTTCCTGCCACAATATGGTGAATATATTACATTACCTACCCATCTAGATTTTAGTTTTAGAGCTTCCTCTGGTTTTAAATGCGTTTCCTGTAGGAAAACTATTTGCGGATTAAGAGAGTTTAGGTGTCTAATAATTGCTTTTCTTTTAATTGGAGATGTTATGCCCCCCACATTCTAGGATAAAAAATTAAGTTAATTTATACTCATATTATTCTGCTAGGAGTGTGTCGTTGTGCTTCTTTGAGAAAAATCATAAAAGGAATGAGGCGAGGTGGGGGGGGGGGGGGGGGGGTTGAGGTGGAGGAGGGAAAAAAAAAAAAAAAAAAAAAAGGAAACCCCTTCTCATACATACAAGCATCCCAGCCAAGCACCATACTTAAATCTAAAAAAGAACAAGTAAAAATTAAACCTAGAATTCTATTCATTCTAATTGAGTTTAAGTTCTTTACATAGTGTTTGAGCTGCTTCAGGTTCTGTAATTATTTGGGTGATATCATTGATTTTAACTATTATTTTTGCTGGATAAACCAATTTTGCTTGTAATTTAGTATTGATAAATTTAGAGCAGAACGGTGCCATAATTCTCCGTTTTGCCGAAGTTTCTGCAGAAAAGTCTTGAAATAGAAGTAATTTATGTTGGTTTATTTTGCACTCCTGAATTTTACGATAATTCTGCATTATTAAAGTCTTATCTTGGAAGTTAAGAAATTTTATTATAATTGGTCTGGGTCTAGCAGGTCCTGAAATGTTCTCCTTAACTGCTCCTAGCCTGTGTGCTCTTTCTATTAATAGAGGCGGTTGGTTCTGTAAGCCCACACATTGTGGTAGTAAAACTGATGCAAAATGTATGAGGTCATTAAACTCAGTGCTTTCAGGCAGGCCCACTACTTTTAGATTATTGCGTCTGGATCTGTCTTCAAGATCTTCGATCTTGGCTTGCATGGTAGCTATTTTTTTTTCATGATCCGCTACTGTTATATCTTGGTTATTTAATAAGTCCTCTAAGTTGGAAATTCTGTGCTCTGCCTCGTCAAGTCGGCCAGAAAATTGGCAGACTTCTGTTGCTAGATTAGATATCTCCATTTTAATCTCTGTAAATTGTGGCGTAAATAAGTCTGACATGCTTTGTAATAATTGTTTACTTTCAAAATATAAAGGTTCCTCCTGAGAACTTAAGCTAGTTCTGGGTCCCTTTTTGTCTTTTGATTTAGGTGGCATAGCTAGGGGTGAAAAAGCGGTGGAGGACAAAAATTTGTCCATTAAGTGTATCACACAGATAAATCACACACACTAAGGAAAGAAAAGAGAGAGAATAATAGAAAAAAGAAAAAAAGAAGAGAAAAGAAGAAGAAAAAAAAAAAGGGAAAGTTAAAGTGTAAGTGTGTTGTAAGTCAAAAAAGTGGGTTAATTATTTAAATCTATATATAGAAGGTCTAAGCCTCATCAGAAGGCATATAAATAGTGAAATATATAAAGAAGAAATCATTCGTGGCTATGGCTATGTCGCCTTACTATTTTTAAGTTGATTCTATACACCTAGAGACTGGTTATTTGCATTACCAGTCACTGTAGTGAATCATAAAATATGTTACTATCACAAGCTATATATGCACTTCAAGCTTTACGTTACGTTATGATAGTCTGTAATCAAGAGGCCCACAGTATTTCAGGAAAAGGCTTAATTTGGACCTATGGACATAGACATAATTATTTTAACATTCTTAGCAGCAGCAACTAAAAGGAAAGACACAAGCACATTTCAGTGTCACTTAATCCCTCTGATAACTTAACACTATATACAATATATAATTCCTGTGGAGAGAGTGAGAAATATCAGCATTTTCAGGTACTTTTAACAGTCATTAATCTAAACTAAATATCACACCTATTATATATATGTAATTAGTATGCAGTATTTAGGTAATTCTTTTCCCTTTTGAATCAAGCTTGTTCTTAAATGCTCAGCAGCCAACATCTAGCAAATCTTTAACTGCCTACTATCAGGTATTTCTCTCTTTTTTAATATGTTGTTATTTAGTAACTATTGAACCTGTAGTAGACAGAATTTACTCAAAGCTCTTATGTTTCAGAGTTTCTCTAAAAGAACAAACATCATTAAAGATTATTTTCCAAGAATTTTCAACTTAATAGAAACAGTTACTTCAAACAAGATAGTCTTTTATAACAGAAAGGATCCATAAGCATGTCCAGAAACACTATTAAGTAAATTGCTCCTCTTTATCCTAGTGAGTGAGAGGGTAAGAGGGCTACAAAGGAAAAGTTTGTTGCTATTTATAATCCATCAATAGCCAGTTCATATGTATATTCAACCGTCAACTCTGTATAAGTTTTAGAAAAATGGGTAGAGTTCCAGCTGAAGATAACTTCCCAGAAGGATAGTATGCTCCCTGTATGTTTTTAGAGCTTAACAGAATAAAGGGCACTCATGTTGATGCCTATTTTCCATGTATAGACATGTATCAGGGTGTAATATATAACTTGATGCATAGAAGAGACCCCTTGCAACACTTTATACTGGGCTTACTTGTATCAAACAATATACAGTCCAGGATGCATCACAGCACCCTGGCCCTTAAGAAAAGATCGTGTCAGGGACTTACCCTAGGCGGCTGAATCAGACAGTGCTTAAATTGGGCCAGGTGTGAGGCACGCTAGCTTCAGGTCAGCCCGTAGTCCAAACTAACTTAATAAGTGTTTATATAACATAGGGCACAGAGGACCCTTAGCACTGTACCTGTACTGTCGGTTCTTCGCCCTCTTCAGTTGCTTATAGCATGTTGTCGCTTTTTAAGGGGTTTGCTGATCCGTATACCACCGCACTTTCTGTTCCTTCCTGTGCCTTCCTGTGCCGGGATATTCACCTCCGTTATGTCCGGTCAGGTCATGTGTTGCGCTCGCAGTATTTGCTTCTGGCGCTCGGGTATGCAGGTGCCGGGGCAGCTCGGCTCACAGCCCAATCATTTTGCTTCCACTCGCCAGGTCCCACAGCGTGGGACTTCAGAGTATCCAAGCCGCCTGAATTGGTAGCGGCTAAGGAATCAGGCGAGACGACGATCCTCTGGTATATTCGTCGTATGGCAGACGAGCAGGATCTCACACAGCGTGTGTGCACTCCTCCCACAGCGCGTGTACGCTCCTCCCACCGGAAGCTCTCATATATTCTTCATCTTAAACAAATTGCTTATCAGTTGACCTATACCTTTGTTTTTACAAACACACAATTATATTAAGTTGATAACATTTAACGAACTGCAAGTAGGACACAGCTGGTGATTGGCAGTCATGTGACTTCCGTTCCTCAATGGCTATTCTGCCATTTCCTGCTCAGATGAGCAGGGGTTAAACACAGTTAACTGGATACTAGAAGATATCTCTTTGCTTAAATGTTTTGTACAATATCTCTCTCTCTATATATATATATATATATATATATATATATATATATATATATATATATATATATATATATATATATATATATATATATATATATATATACTTTGCAATATACTTTCAAGCTTTTCAGTTCCTGTTAGAAATGGAAGTGCAGAACACTCTTATATTCCACACAGCCATTGGCTGTACACACCAGTGACCTATTTATAACTGTCCCTAATTGGCCACACCATTGAAGGTAACCAAAGTTATAACATGGCAGCTATCATTGTTTTATAGACACTAAAACTTTACACTTATCTTTTCAATATTTAAACAGCTAATGAAACTACATCAACATGTTATTCTCAGACTAATCTTTCCTTTGAATGCATCATTGTATATAGCATTTATTTAGTGTTTAAAATGTCCTTTTAAGTGTAAAACTAAGAGCAAGGTTGCAAGAGCTATTTACTTTTGCACATATATTTGAAAGAAAGAAAGAAGTCTGTACAAACTAACCAGTCAACAAAGAACTCCAGGTAACCTTCCTTGGGCCTATCCAACTTCGGTACTCCCATTTCTGCTTTCACTCCCACTAGGACATCAGTATGACCCTATATATTCCAGGGAAAAAAGTTTTTACAAGAATGAAATAAGAAGGTAGTGTTTATACAGTAGTTATCATATAACAACTGTGGACAAATTGCAGGGTTCTCCTCAAGACCTATTTAATGGGCACACCACCCAGCTAATTCTAATGACCAACTGGCTAAAATTTAAGCCAATATTAAAGTGATGGTTTTGAAATGCTAGGATTTACCAGTACCATAAATAAAAGTAACTTTTAGTCATGACGTAAAAATAACTTCATGCTGAAAGTACCTTTAACTATAACAAGTTATTGCTGAGCTCAGCGCCTCCGGCAGCCCACAGCATGGCTCCTTTTTTTCACTGAGGAGACGTTTTCACCTCTTAGCCAATAGCTGTGGAAGCCAATCGGCATTATGCTGTATAGCTAGCACGCTATTGGCTAAGAGGATGCTATTGACAAAAAGGAGTTTTTCCATGGGCAGCCGGAGGTTCCAATCTTGGCAATAACTCGCGGACAAATAAAGGTGACTTTTTAGACATGAAGTATAAAAAACGTCATGCTTAAAGGGACAGTAAACCCCCCAAAAATTCATTATTTAGATAGAGAATACAATTTTAAAAAAAGTTTCCAATTTACTTCTATTATCAAATTTGTTTCGTTCTCATGTTATTCTTTGTTGAAGGGATACCTAGGTAGGTAGCATGCACATGCCTGAAGCACTACATGACAGGAAATAGTGCTGCCATCTAGTGCTCCTGCTAATGTATAACATTGTTGCAAAACTGCTGCCATATAGTGTTGTGGACACGTGCACACTCATGAGCTTACATCCCAGCTTTTCAACAAAGGATAACAAGAAAACAAAGAAAATTTGGTAACAGAAGTAAATTGGAAAGTTGTTTAAAATTGTATGCTCTATCTGAATCATGAAATAAAAAAAAATTGGGTTTTATGTCTCTTTAAAGTACCTTATTTACTTAACTCCTAGCGTTCCCCCCCCCAACTATTTGTTGCAAACATAAACTGAAATAATGATAATCTATGCAATTTTTACTTTCAATAGCTTAAAGGGACATAAAACAGTAAGAAATAACGTAAGTTTCAAAATATATAATGCAGCCAAAGCTTACCTGCAAAACGGTTTCTGCTTTAACACACATTAACCCCTTTAATAAAGGCATAGATTTGTTTACAGCAAGCTCCCCCATGCGCATTTCCATATGTAAGTTGCTATCCAGGCCATAGCTTCTGCAGAATGCACTTGTGTACATGCACGGTAGGGGGCAGAGTCACATGAATAAAAGCAGTGCACAGTATAATGCTGAAGCTTTCACAAAGCATGTGACATTATCCCCATGGAAACGAGTAAGCCTCTTGGCAACAAACAATAGCAGTAACTGCTGTCCCTCCTCAACCCTCACTTGCTTGCTTAAAAGGGACAGTCAAGTCCAAAAAAAACTTTAAAATTACATTCCCTATTTAAATCATGAAACAACTTTCCGATTTAATTTTATCTCCAATTTTGCTTTGTTCTCTTGTAATTCTTAGTTGAAAGCTAAACATAGGAGGTTCATATGCTAATTTCTTAGACCTTGAAGACTGCCTCTAATCTAAATGCATTTTGACCACTAGAGGGCATTAGTTCATGTGTTTCATATAGATAACATTGAGCTCATGCACGTGAAGTTACCCTGGAGTGAGCACTGATTGGCTAAAATGCAAGTCTGTCAAAAGAACTGAAATAAGGGGGCAGTTTGCAGAGGCTTAGATACAAGGTAATTACAGAGGTAAAAACTGTATTTCTATAAAAGTGTGAGTTATGCAAAACTGGGGAATGGGTAATAAAGGGATTATCTTTCTTTTTAAACAACAAAAATTCTGGTGTTGACTGTCCCTTTAAAGCGACAGTTTACTCAAAATGTTCTCCTCTTTAATTTGTACCCCATTATCCACTTACCTGCTGGAGTGTACTAAATTGTTTAAAAGTATTTCCTTTACCCTTATATTGGAATTTGAAATACCAGTAGTTGATTTAGCCTGTGGTATTATGCCCACTTATTCTGAAAGTTTATGGCCTTAGGTCCAAGCTACAGATAAGCTGTGTAAACATAGCCAAAAGAAGAAATTACACTCTCAGTGGGGTATAGAAGAGATAAGGTAATAAAATGTTAATTTTCCATTGTTCTCTCCAAGTATTGGTCTTTGGTTTACGGAAGCATGCACAAGTACATAAGATCTGATTATACCTACAAGCTCAAACCATTTTATAAGGTTGTTGCTTCAAAAAGCAAATTCCCATACATGTTATACTCTGCAGTTGGTAAAAAAAAAAGTAATGGGAAACAATTTTACAGTATACTGTCCCTTTAAGTAATTATCCTCACATGCACACTTTGTTATATGATACCACAAGGTTTGGAGTAGGACACTGATAAGGGGGGTGGAGCAGGCTACACTTGGCAACACTAAAGGGTAAGTAATTTTGCAAATTTTTTTTAAGAGAACAGGAAGAGAGCTGTTTGAGAGAATCAGGTAGGGCTCAGGGGTGGGATATGTCAGGTGGGAGGGTAAACCCTACATTAAAGCTAAAATTAACCTTACAAGCTACGTAATTAACCCCTTCACTGCCGGGAATAATATAAGTGTGGTGCGCAGCTGCAATTAGAGACCATCTAATTACCAAGAAGCAATGGCAAAGCTATATATGTCTGTTATTTATGAACAAAGGGGATCCCAGAGAAGGATTTACAACCATTTGTGTGCCATGATTTCAGTGAGAAACCCAAAGTTTGTGAAAAAAATTTACGATTTTTTTTTTATTTGATGACATTTGGCGGTGAAATGGTGGCATGAAATATACCAAAATGGGCCTAGATCAATACCTTGGGATATCTTCTTAAAATTTTTTTTATATATATATAATTTTGCCAGGTAAATTAAAAAAAAAAAAACAAGGCTCTATTTCTGTTTAAATTGAGCGATAGCAAACATGCTAAAGATTCTCAAATATTTTGGCCAAGCTTTTCTCTGAAAGTCCCGTAGTGAGGGGGTTAATTAGAGTTAATAAATATTCAAATCATTTTATTATTTCAAATCACTTACAATTTTAACACGTGCAGATCCTGTGGTGTTTGACACCACATCTGTCTCAACTTCGATGCATCGGTAGTCCTCACATCCACGTCCATCTGCCCTCAGGTCATCCTACGCACAAAGAAAGAGGCCTATAGCATTGCCTATAGTGTTGTCTCAATAATATTAAAGGGCCATTATACACTCATTTTTTTTTGCATAAATGTTTTGTAGATGATCTATTTATAAAGCCCATAAAGTTTGTTTTTTAAAAAAACAGAATTTATGCTTACCTGATAAATTACTTTCTCCAACGGTGTGTCCGGTCCACGGCGTCATCCTTACTTGTGGGATATTCTCTTCCCCAACAGGAAATGGCAAAGAGTCCCAGCAAAGCTGGTCACATGATCCCTCCTAGGCTCCGCCCACCCCAGTCATTCGACCGACGGACAGGAGGAAATATATATAGGAGAAACCATATGATACCGTGGTGACTGTAGTTAGAGAAAATAATTCATCAGACCTGATTAAAAAACCAGGGCGGGCCGTGGACCGGACACACCGTTGGAGAAAGTAATTTATCAGGTAAGCATAAATTCTGTTTTCTCCAACATTGGTGTGTCCGGTCCACGGCGTCATCCTTACTTGTGGGAACCAATACCAAAGCTTTAGGACACGGATGAAGGGAGGGAGCAAATCAGGTCACCTAAATGGAAGGCACCACGGCTTGCAAAACCTTTCTCCCAAAAATAGCCTCCGAAGAAGCAAAAGTATCAAATTTGTAAAATTTGGCAAAAGTGTGCAGTGAAGACCAAGTCGCTGCCTTACATATCTGGTCAACAGAAGCCTCGTTCTTGAAGGCCCATGTGGAAGCCACAGCCCTAGTGGAGTGAGCTGTGATTCTTTCAGGAGGCTGCCGTCCGGCAGTCTCATAAGCCAATCGGATAATGCTTTTAAGCCAAAAGGAAAGAGAGGTAGAAGTCGCTTTTTGACCTCTCCTTTTACCAGAATAAACAACAAACAAGGAAGATGTTTGTCTGAAATCTTTAGTAGCCTCTAAATAGAATTTTAGAGCACGGACTACGTCCAAATTGTGTAACAAACGTTCCTTCTTTGAAACTGGATTCGGACACAAAGAAGGTACAACTATCTCCTGGTTAATATTTTTGTTGGAAACAACTTTCGGAAGAAAACCAGGATTAGTACGCAAAACCACCTTATCTGCATGGAACACCAGATAGGGCGGAGAACACTGCAGAGCAGATAACTCTGAAACTCTTCTAGCAGAAGAAATTGCAACCAAAAACAAAACTTTCCAAGATAACTTAATATCTACGGAACGTAAGGGTTCAAACGGAACCCCTTGAAGAACTGAAAGAACTAGATTTAGACTCCAGGGAGGAGTCAAAGGTCTGTAAACAGGCTTGATCCTAACCAGAGCATGAACAAATGCTTGAACATCTGGCACAGCTGCCAGTCTTTTGTGAAGTAAAACAGATAAAGCAGAGATCTGTCCCTTCAGAGAACTTGCAGATAATCCTTTCTCCAAACCTTCTTGTAGAAAGGATAGAATCTTAGGAATTTTTATCTTGTTCCATGGGAATCCTTTAGATTCACACCAACAGATATATTTTTTCCATATTTTATGGTAAATTTTTCTAGTTACAGGCTTTCTAGCCTGAATCAGAGTATCTATTACAGAATCTGAAAACCCACGCTTTGATAAAATCAAGCGTTCAATCTCCAAGCCGTCAGTTGGAGGGAAACCAGATTCGGATGTTCGAATGGACCCTGAACAAGAAGGTCCTGTCTCAAAGGTAGCTTCCATGGTGGAGCCGATGACATATTCACCAGGTCTGCATACCAAGTCCTGCGTGGCCACGCAGGAGCTATCAAGATCACAGAGGCCCTCTCCTGATTGATCCTGGCTACCAGCCTGGGGATGAGAGGAAACGGTGGGAATACATAAGCTAGGTTGAAGGTCCAAGGTGCTACTAGTGCATCTACTAGGGTCCCCTTGGGATCCCTGGATCTGGACCCGTAGCAAGGAACCTTGAAGTTCTGACGAGACGCCATCAGATCCATGTCTGGAATGCCCCATAATTGAGTTATTTGGGCAAAGATTTCCGGATGGAGTTCCCACTCCCCCGGATGGAATGTCTGACGACTCAGAAAATCCGCTTCCCAATTTTCCACTCCTGGGATGTGGATCGCAGACAAGTGGCAGGAGTGATCCTCCGCCCATTGAATTATCTTGGTCACTTCTTTCATCGCCAGGGAAGTCCTTGTTCCCCCCTGATGATTGATATATGCAACGGTCGTCATGTTGTCTGACTGAAACCTTATGAATTTGGCCTTTGCTAGTTGAGGCCAAGCTCTGAGAGCATTGAATATCGCTCTCAGTTCCAGAATGTTTATCGGGAGAAGAGACTCTTCCCGAGACCATAGACCCTGAGCTTTCAGGGATTCCCAGACCGCGCCCCAGCCCACTAGGCTGGCGTCGGTCGTGACAATGACCCACTCTGGTCTGCGGAAGCTCATTCCCTGTGACAGATTGTCCAGGGTCAGCCACCAACGAAGTGAATCTCTGGTCTTTTGATCTACTTGAATCGTCGGAGACAAGTCTGTATAATCCCCATTCCACTGTCTAAGCATGCACAGTTGTAATGGTCTTAGATGAATTCGTGCAAAAGGAACTATGTCCATTGTTGCAACCATCAATCCTATTACTTCCATGCACTGCGCTATGGAAGGACGAGGAACAGAATGAAGTACTTGACAAAAGCTTAGAAGTTTTGATTTTCTGACCTCTGTCAGAAAAATCCTCATTTCTAAGGAATCTATTAATGTTCTCAAGAAGGGAACTCTTGTTGACGGGGACAGAGAACTTTTTTCTTTGTTCACCTTCCATCCGTGAGATCTGAGAAAGGCTAGGACGATGTCCGTATGAGCCTTTGATTTTGACAGGGACGACGCTTGAATCAGGATGTCGTCCAAGTAAGGTACTACTGCAATGCCCCTTGGTCTTAGAACCCCTAGAAGGGACCCTAGTACCTTTGTGAAAATCCTTGGAGCAGTGGCTAATCCAAATGGAAGTGCCATAAACTGGTAATGCTTGTCCAGAAAAGCGAACCTTAGGAACTGATGATGTTCCTTGTGGATAGGAATATGTAGGTACGCATCCTTTAAATCCACGGTAGTCATAAATTGATTTTCCTGGATAGTAGGTAGGATCGTTCGAATAGTTTCCATTTTGAACGATGGTACCCTGAGAAATTTGTTTAGGATCTTTAGATCCAAAATTGGTCTGAATGTTCCCTCTTTTTTGGGAACTATGAACAGATTGGAATAAAATCCCATTCCTTGTTCTCTTATTGGAACTGGATGTATCACTCCCATCTTTAACAGGTCTTCTACACAATGTAAGAATGCCTGTCTCTTTATTTGGTTTGAAGATAATTGAGACCTGTGGAACCTTCCCCTTGGGGGTAGTTCCTTGAATTCCAGGAGATAACCTTGAGAAACTATTTCTAGCGCCCAAGGATCCTGAACATCTCTTGCCCAAGCCTGAGCAAAGAGAGAAAGTCTGCCCCCCACTAGATCCGGTCCCGGATCGGGGGCTATCCCTTCATGCTGTTTTGGTAGCAGTGGTAGGCTTCTTGGCCTGCTTACCCTTGTTCCAGCCTAGTATTGGTTTCCAGGCTGGTTTGGGTTGTGAAGTATTACCCTCTTGCTTAGAGGATACAGAATTAGAGACTGGTCCGTTTCTGCGAAAGGGACGAAAATTAGGCTTATTATTAGCCTTAAAAGACCTATCCTGTGGGAGGGCGTGGCCCTTTCCCCCAGTGATGTCTGAAATAATCTCTTTCAAATCATGTCCAAATAATGTTTACCTTTGAAAGGAATGTTAAGCAATTTTGTCTTGGAAGACACATCCGCTGACCAAGACTTTAGCCAAAGCACTCTGCGCGCCACGACAGCAAACCCTGAATTTTTCGCCGCTAATCTAGCTAATTGCAAAGCGGCATATAAAACAAAAGAGTTAGCCAATTTAAGTGCTTGAACTCTGTCCATAACCTCCTCATTTTTCTAGTTCCTCGAACCAGAAACACGCTGCCGTAGTGACAGGAACAATGCATGAAATTGGTTGTAGAAGGTAACCTTGCTGTACAAAAATCTTTTTAAGCAAACCCTCTAATTTCTTATCCATAGGATCTTTGAAAGCACAACTATCTTCGATAGGAATAGTAGTGCGTTTGTTTAGAGTAGAAACCGCCCCCTCGACCTTGGGGACTGTCTGCCATAAGTCCTTTCTGGGGCCGACTATAGGAAATAACTTCTTAAATATAGGGGGGGGGGGGGAACAAAAGGTATGCCGGGCCTTTCCCACTCTTTATTTACTATGTCCGCCACCCGCTTGGGTATAGGAAAAGCGTCGGGGGGCACCGGAACCTCTAGGAACTTGTCCATCTTACATAATTTCTCTGGAATGACCAAATTGTCACAATCATCCAGAGTAGATAACACCTCCTTATGCAGTGCGCGGAGATGTTCTAATTTAATTTTAAATGTCACAACATCAGGTTCAGCTTGATGAGAAATTTTTCCTGAATCTGAAATTTCTCCATCAGACAAAACCTCCCTCATGGCCCCTTGAGATTGGTGTGAGGGTATGTCAGAACAGTTATCATCAGCGTCCTCTTGCTCTTCACGCTTTCTCTGATAAGTAGGCATTTTGGATAAAAGATTTGCTATGGAGTTATCCATTACAGCCGTTAATTGTTGCATGGTAATAAGTATTGGCGCACTAGATGTACTAGGGGCCTCCTGTGTGGGCATAACTGGTGTAGACACAGTAGGGGATGATGTAGTATCATGTTTACTCCCCTCATTTGAGGAATCATCTTGGGCAATATCATTATCTGTTGCATTACTGTCCTTACTTTGTTTGGACACTATGGCACAATTATCACATAAATTTAAATGGGGAGACACATTGGCTTTCATACATATAGAACATAGCTTATCTGATGGTACAGACATGTTAAACAGGCTTAAACTTGTCAACAAAGCACAAAAAACGTTTTAAAATAAAACCGTTACTGTCACTTTAAATTTCAAACTGAAAACACTTTATTACTGAATATGTGAAAAAGTATGAAGGAATTGTTCAAAATTCACCAAAATTTCACCACAGTGTCTTAAAGCATTAAAAGTATTGCACACCAAATTTCAGAGCTTTAACCCTTAAATTAACGGAACCGGAGCCGTTTTTACATTTAACCCCTATACAGTCCCAGAATGAGGCTCTGTCTATAACTAGAAAGGCCCCCATCTGAAAAAGGTGTCCAACACAGTGCCTGCCGTTTTTCTAAACGTTCCCCAAGATTATAATACCAATAATTAGTTAGAATCTGCATAATATGCCTAGTAAAGCAATTGTTTTAGCCCAGAAAAATGTCTACCAGTTTTTAAGCCCTTTTTGAAGCCCTTTATTCTTTTATGTTTAACTAAGAAAATGGCTTACCGGTCCCCATGAGGGGAAATGACAGCCTTCCAGCATTACATGGTCTTGTTAGAAATATGGCTAGTCATACCTTAAGCAGAAAAGACTGCTAACTGTTTCCCCCAACTGAAGTTACTTCATCTCAACAGTCCTGTGTGGAAACAGCAATCGATTTTAGTTACGGTCTGCTAAAAATCATCTTCCTCTTACAAACAGAAATCTTCATCCTTTTCTGTTTCAGAGTAAATAGTACATACCAGCACTATTTTAAAATAACAAACACTTGATAGAAGAATAAAACTACAAAAAACTCTTAACCATCTCCATGGAGATGTTGCCTGTGCAACGGCAAAGAGAATGACTGGGGTGGGCGGAGCCTAGGAGGGATCATGTGACCAGCTTTGCTGGGACTCTTTGCCATTTCCTGTTGGGGAAGAGAATATCCCACAAGTAAGGATGATGCCGTGGACCGGACACACCAATGTTGGAGAAATGTATAATTTTGCTTATTTTTAAAGAACATTGCTCTGATTTTCAGACTCCTAACCAAGCCCCAAAGTTTTATGTGAATACCGTCAGCTACCTTCTCCAGCTTGATCCTGTTTGTGTAAAGGGTCTTTTCATATGCAAAAGAAGGGGGAGGGGGGAGTGTCTTATTTGCCACTTGCAGTGGGCTTTCCAACTGCCTTTTCAGCAGAGCTAAACTGAAAGCTTCTAGGTACGTTTTTAAACGGTTTTATACTGGATTTTTATATCAGTATCTGTGCATCTTATTCTTTATAGTAGTGTCTATTACATGCAGTTATATGAAAATGAGTGTATGCTGTCCCTTTAAACACTTTATGCCAAAGAGCTACACTTTTGCAGCATGAGCAATATAATTGTTAACAGTTGATGTTGTGCTTATCTGCTGTGTAATTAAGAGATCTGTTAAAGAGCTATAAAAGTTTAAAATGAAAATGCTCTAATATGTTAAAGTATTTTATTATTGCAATATTGCTTGCATTTAACCCCTGCAAACAGATTAAACACACAGTTAAAGTCAGCTCATGAACAGCAATACAATACTAGGAGCTAGCTGAATATACCTGGAAAAGCCAATGACAAGAGACAAATGTGTGTAGCCACCAATCGCAAGCTAGCTCCCAGTAATGTGGGATATGTACAAATAATTTTTCAACAAAGGGTACCAATATAACAAAGTAAATTTAAAAATAGAAAAAGGAAATTTATGCTTACCTGATAAATTTATTTCTTTTACGATATGACGAGTCCACGGATTTCATTCTTACTTATGGGATTACGCCTCCTGGTCAGCAGGAGGAGGCAAAGAGCACCACAGCAGAGCTGTATATATAGCTCCTCCCTTCCCTCCCACTCCAGTCATTCGACCGAAGTTAGGAAGAGAAAGGAAAAGCCAAGGTGCAGAGGAGACTGAAGTTTAACAAAAATAAGACCTGTCTTAGAAAAACGACAGGGTGGGCCGTGGACTCGTCATATTGTAAAAGAAATACATTTATCAGTTAAGCATAAATTTCCTTTTCTTTTACAAGATATGACGAATCCACGGATTTCATCCTTACTTATGGGATACAATTACCAAAGCTATAGGACACGGATGAAAGGGAGGGATAAGACAGGAACCTAAACGGAAGGCACCACTGCTTGAAGAACTTTTCTCCCAAAAACAGCCTCGGACAAGGCAAAAGTATCAAACTTGAAAAATTTGGAAAAAGTATGAAGAGATGATAAAGTTGCAGCCTTGCAAATTTGTTCAACAGAAGCATCATTTTTAAATGCCCATGAGGAAGCCACAGCCCTAGTAGAATGAGCCGTAATTCTTTCAGGAGGCTGCTGTCCAGCAGTCTCATAAGCCAAACGGATGATACTCTTCAGCCAAAAAGAAAGAGAGGTAGCCATAGCTTTCTGGCCCCTACGTCTTCCAGAAAAAACAACAAATAATGAAGATGATTGACGAAAATCTTTAGTCGCCTGCAAGTAAAACTTCAGGGCACGGACCACGTCCAAGTTATGTAACAGACGCTCCTTCTTAGAAGAAGGATTAGGACACAGGGAAGGAACAACAATTTCCTGATTAATATTCTTATTAGAAACAACCTTAAAAAGAAATCCAGGTTTGGTACGTAAAACCACCTTATCAGAATGGAAAATAAGATATGGAGAATCACATTGTAAAGCAGAAAGCTCAGAAACTCTGCAAGCAGAAGAAATAGCAACCAAAAATAAAACTTTCCAAGATAACTTAATATCTATGGAATGCATAGGTTCAAACGGAACCCCTTGAAGAACATTAAGAACTAAATTCAAACTCCAAGGGGGAGCTATTGGTCTAAACACAGGCCTGATTCTAGTCAGAGCCTGACAAAAAGATTGAACATCTGGAACATCTGACAGACGTTTGTGTAGCAAAATAGACAAAGCAGAAATGTGTCCCTTTAAGGAATTTGCTGACAACCCTTTCTCCAATCCTTCTTGGAGAAAAGATAAAATCCTGGGAATCCTAACCCTACTCCATGAGTAGCCCTTGGATTCGCACCAATAAAGATATTTACGCCATATCTTATGGTAAACTTTTCTAGTAACAGGCTTACGTGCCTGAATCAAGGTATCAATGACCGAATCAGAGAACCCTCGCATAGATAAAATCAAGCGTTCAATCTCCAAGCAGTCAGCTGCAGAGAAACAAGATTCGGATGATGGAAGGGTCCCTGAATGAGAAGCTCCTGCCTCAATGGAAGTTTCCACGGTGGCAGAGAGGACATGTCCACCAGATCAGCATACCAAGTCCTGCGAGGCCACGCAGGAGCGATGAGAATCACTGAAGCCCTCTCCTGTTTGATCCGAGCAATCACCCAAGGAAGGAGAGCAAACGGTGGAAACACATAAGCTAGGTTGAACGACCAAGGCATCTATCAGTTCGGCCTGAGGATCCCTGGACCTGGATCCGTATCTCAGGAGCTTGGCATTCTGACGAGATGCCATAAGATCTAGCTCCGGTCTGCCCCATCTGAGAATCAGGGTGACAAAGACCTCTGGATGGAGTTCCCATTCCCCCTGATGAAACGTCTGTCTGCTCAAAAAATCCGCTTCCCAGTTGTCCACTCCTGGGATGTAGATTGCTGACAGATAACAAGAGTGAGCCTCCGCCCACCGAATGATTTTCGATACTTCTGTCATCGCTAAGGAACTCCTTGTTCCTCCCCGATGATTGATGTAAGCCACAGTCGTGATGCTGTCCGACTGAAACCGGATGAATTTGGCCGCAGCCAACTGAGTCCAAGCGTGAAGCGCATTGAATATTGCTCTCAATTCCAGAATATTGATTGGAAGTAGAGACTCCGACCGAGTCCACACACCCTGAGCCTTCAGGGAATTCCAGACTGCACCCCAACCTAGTAGACTGGCGTACGTTGTCACTATCACCCATGAGGGTCTGCGGAAGCACGTCCCTTGGGACAGATGATCCGGCGACAACCACCAAAGAAGATAGTCTCTTGTCTCCTGATCCAGATCTATCTGAGGAGACAAATTTGCATAATCTCCATTCCACTGCCTGAGCATGCTCAGTTGTAGAGGTCTGAGATGAAAACGAGCAAACGGAATGATGTCCATAGCCGCCACCATCAATCCAATTACCTCCATGCACTGAGCCACTGATGGCCGTGGATTGGACTGAAGGGTTCGGCATGTATTCAGAATCTTTAATTTTCTGACTTCCGTCAAAAAGATTTTCATGGCTACAGAGTCTATAAGAGTTCCCAGGAAAGGAACCCTTGTCTGTGGAGTTAATGAACTCTTTTCTAGATTCCCTTTCCACCCGTGAGTCCTTAGAAAGGATAGAACAATTTCAGTATGAGACTTTGTCAGCTGATAAGACGCCTGGATCAGAATATCGTCCAGATAAGGCGCCACTGCAATGCCCTGCGGTCTGAGAACCGCCAGCAGAGAACCTAGAACCTTCGTGAAGATCCTGGGTGCCGTGGCC
This sequence comes from Bombina bombina, assembly GCF_027579735.1. Taxonomy (NCBI): domain Eukaryota; kingdom Metazoa; phylum Chordata; class Amphibia; order Anura; family Bombinatoridae; genus Bombina; species Bombina bombina. Next base: position 536,078,971 of record NC_069503.1, read on the forward strand.
AACCCGAAAGGAAGGGCCACAAACTGAAAATGTTTCTCAAGAAAGGCAAACCTCAGGAACTGGTTATGATCTCTGTGGATAGGAATATGAAGATATGCATCCTTTAAGTCCACAGTAGTCATATATCGACCCTCCTGGATCAATGGAAGAATTGTCCGAATAGTCTCCATCTTGAAGGACGGGACTCTGAGAAACTTGTTTAGACTCTTGAGATCTAAAATGGGTCGGAACGTTCCCTCTTTTTTGGGAACCACAAAAAGATTTGAGTAAAAACCCTGTCCCTGTATTGGGGCAGGACAAATTACTCCCATAGTGGAGAGGTCTTTTACACAATGTAAGAACGCCTATCTTTTTATCTGGTCTACAGACAATCGTAAAAGAAAAAACCTTCCCCTTGGGAAGGAATTTTTGAACTCCAGCTGATACCCTTGAGACACAATTTCCAGTGTCCAGGGATCCTGAACATCTCTTATCTAAGCCTGGACAAAGAGAGAAAGTCTGCCCCCTACTAGATCCGGTCCCGGATCGGGCGCCGCCCCTTCATGCTGTTTTGGGAGCAGCAGCGGGCTTCTTAGCTTGTTTACCCTTGTTCCAAGTCTGGTTGGGTCTCCAGATGGACTTGGTTTGTGCAAAATTCCCTTCCTGTTTAGCAGAAGTAGAAGAAGGGATTCCCTTGAAGTTTCGAAAGGAACAAAAATTACTCTGTTTACCCCCTGTTTAGCTGTTTTATCCTGAGGCAGGAGATGACCCTTACCTCCCGTAATGTCAGAAATGATTTCTTTGAAGTCAGGCCCGAACAGGGTCTTTCCTTTGAAAGGAATAGCCAAAAGCTTTGATTTAGAGGACACATCCGCAGACCAAGATTTAAACCATAAAGCTCTTCGCGATAAAATGGCAAATCCTGCATTCTTAGCTGCCAGCTTGGCGATCTGAAAGGCAGCATCCATAACAAAAGAATTAGCCAACTTAAGGGCCTTAATTCTATCTAGTATTTCCTCTAAAGGAGTCTCAGTCTTAAGAGACTCTTCTAAGGCGTCAAACCAAAAGGCAGCCGCAGTTGTAACTGGTGCCGTCGGTTGTAATAGAAAACCCTGATGAATAAATAGCTTTTTTAGAAGACCCTCCAACTTTTTATCCATAGGATCTTTGAAAGCACAACTGTCCTCAATAGGGATAGTTGTACGCTTAGCCAGGGTAGATATAGCTCCCTCCACCTTAGGGACCGTTTGCCAAGAATCCCGAACAGTGTCAGCTATAGGATACATTTTCTTAAAATTAGGAGAAGGTAAGAACGGGATACCCGGTCTTTCCCATTCCCGCGTAACAATTTCCGAAATTCTCTTAGGTACCGGAAACACATCAGAATAAGAAGGAACCTCTAAGTATTTGTCCATCATACACAATTTCTCTGGTGGTACCACAATAGAGTCACAATCATCCAGAGTCGCTAAAACCTCCTGAAGTAACAGGCGGAGGTGTTCTAGCTTAAATCTGAAGGACATGACGTCCGAGTCTGTCTGAGGTAACGCACTCCCTGAGTCTGAAAGTTCCCCCTCAGACAGAAGTTCCCTACCCCCCAAATCAGATCCCTGGGAGGACACATCGGAGATAGCCATCAAAGCATCAGAAGTCACATGAACCAAAGTGGCTTCTGTCCTGCTGCGTTTGCCCTGTAACACTGGCAACTTGGATAAAACTTCTGTAAGGGTGGATGACATAACTGCAGCCATATCCTGCAGAGTAAAAGAAGTGGACGCAGCTGAAGAACATGGCGTCACTTGAGTGGGTGTTAAGGACTGTGACGCTTGGGGAGAAAGAATTGGCATACCCCGAGTCTCATCAGTCTGAGAAACATCCTGAGCCATATTTTTGTTAAAGAAAATTCGCTCTTTACATTGCAATGCCCTCTCGGTGCATGAGGGACAAAAAGTAAGCGGGGGTTCCACAATGGCATTTAAACACATGGAACAAGTACTGGCTTCAAGGTCATCCATAGTAAAAAACAGAAAATTATATTCAGTTATATCAAACACTTTTTACGCACGATCTTGTTAAAGAATAAAAACAACTGTGTCTTTAAAAAATCATTGCGCAGCACACTGTGCGGCTGAAAACACTTATAATTGTGGCCTTGAAAAATAAAGGTCTCAGTTATACGTATCCCATGAATAGTGAACTAACTCTTAAAGGATAACTGCACCTTCAAATTTATACTTCAGATATAACACCTCGCCACAGCTCCGCTGTGGCGCTTACCTGCCCCCTCTCTGAGACAAAGAACGTCACCTGTGCAGCAGAGTGTCTAGACCGCCTGAGTTCCAACTACCCATGCGGTCCAGACAGAACGCAGGAGTCAAACATCCGACCGACTCCCAGACAGGCACTGCGCTGATTCTACTTGCGCGTGAAAGAGTGCCCCGCCCATCGTGGGCGTATCAGAGCGGAACCCCCGTGCGGCTCATTACTTTATAATGAAAAACAAAAATGGAGCCACCGGAGTATCGTTGCACCTCATTAAAGTGCCCAACATGAAGCCAGTCCCCCTGTCCAAGACACAATAATCATGCCGCAAGCATATTTAAAATTATGTGGTCTCGGGGTGTTCACCACCCCGAGAACCCTCAGCGTCAGCCCACACATGAAAGGGTTAAAATAGTGTTTGTCCATCTTACTTTTTACCCTCATATTTTCATTATCCCATAATGACAGCAGCCTTCTCTGTTTACCCCCAGCCATATCCTGCTCCGAGATATAATAGGGCACAGACATAGGTCAGCTTATAGATAGAGACAGTACTTTCTGAGGTACCAAGTGTCACAGAAAATAAAAGACTGTGCATACCTCCATGTTGAGTAACAACATGACTCGTCCCACACTGCAAGAGGTCCTTCATCTCCTCCAGGAATCTGTGGGAACAAACTGGGTCTTAGATAAAACTTGCTAAGACCATATTCATCAGGGCAGCCCCCATTGGAAGTCACAGAGGACGAATGTAATCTGCACAGACCCTATAGCTGTACCCTGAGTAAAATAGTACACACTGGCACCATTTGAAAATAATAAACTCTTGATTGGAGAATCTAAACTTACACCTCACTTTACCTCTTCCTATCACTAACACAGGCAAAGAGAATGACTGGAGTGGGAGGGAAGGGAGGAGCTATATATACAGCTCTGCTATGGTGCTCTTTGCCTCCTCCTGCTGACCAGGAGGCGTAATCCCATAAGGATGAAATCCGTGGACTCATCATATCTTGTAAAAGAAATAAAGTGACTGTAAAATAAACTTATTTAAAATATATTATTTACATCTACATTACCATGAAACCACTACATTTTTTTTTTATTATGTTACCTCAATTATCACAAATCATAATTTTATTGGTACAGTGTTTGATTGTTTTGCTCAGTGTGCCTAGAGCAATGCTTTCCAAACTGTGTGTCGTGACACATTAGTGTGTCGGCGGCAGTGTGTAGGTGTGTCCCTGCTTCAGCACAAATTTCTTTTAATTGAATTTTTTTTTTACATTTTTTTTTTGGTTTCTGACTTGCCGTCTGCCTGCTATGCATATCACATGGTTGACACGTGATTGATACCTAGTGGGTCATAGATCACCTTAAGCTATTGGCGCAGCTCAGTGGGAACTGAAACTATTCCCATTGGTGGCTTTGGCGGCACATTAGCTCGTGACTGCATGTGTAATCTCAAAAATCGGCTTATGACTGCATGTGTAGTCAGTGAGTAGGATAGCAGTGTGTTTGCAGCGTGGGCAGTAGTCAGTCGGACTTGCAGATCTTTGAGGGCAGCAGCTTAAACGCTGAGCTGAAGTCAGAATTAAAATTGTTGGGGTATTTTTGGAGCTAGCTCCCAGTATTGCATTGCATTGCTGATGAAATGCGAGTGTCTTTATCCAATATTCCACAAAATATTCAGAAACTGTGTTCATCCCATCAACCTCATACATTCCATTAAAATAGTAAGTAGCTATTGGTGTTATTAAACTTTTTTTAATTCTTGCACATACATACTGTTACTTGTAAATACATTTCGTTATAATAATTTATGTATGTGTCCGTATCTCTTAAAACAATTTAATTTAACCTCCTGTTTGCTGCTAGTACAACTGAATTACTGTGTCGCAAAATGATGTAGGTTTAAAAAGTGTGTCACCAACATTAAAAGTTTGGAAAGCTCTGGCCTAGAGGGATATGGCTGCACCTCACAAATGAAACCCACACTAGGCCGAAACGTACGTCTGGGGTTTTGCCGTTTCGTTCAGAGGGGGATTGCCTGGTTTTTCGGGACTGGACTGCACCATTTAGTCAGGATCAGACTGATATACTGCAGTAAAGTTATACTCTGTGAAAGGCACATGTTGAACACAAAGAGGCTGCTTCTAGGGTTGTAACTAGCCATAGAACAAGCTATTATGCTATTGTTCATTCCCAGGTTGAGCGCTTCTCTCTTTTTGTATAGAATATATTTCTGCTTCCAACTTTTTAGATTAGATATGCATTATGCATTACATATAACTCTTCAAAACTACCTTTGTAAGGCGCCTAAAAGTAAATATGGAGTGGATCCTTTAAAGAGACATGAAACCCGAAATTTTTCTTTCATGATTCAGATAGAGAATGGAATTTTTAACAACATTTCACTTTACTTCTATTAACTAATTTGCTTAATTCTTTTAGTATCCTTTGTTGAAGAAACAGCAATGCACATTGGTGAACCAATAACATGAGGCATATATGTGCAGCCATCAATCAGCTTGTGAGCCTACCTAGGTATGCTATTCAACAAAGAATACCAAGAGAACAAAACAAATTAGACAATAGAAGTAAAAAAAAAAAAAAGAATTGTGAAGGGAAAATAAATGGTTTTCATGTCCATTTAATTATTTCACACTTCTGCAATTATAGATGGCGAGAACATTTCTAATCAGTATATTATCCGTTTGAGCCATTTCAATAAATATAGGGACGGTGTAAAAGCCAGAACGGAACAGGCCGGAACAGGTCTTTTATGAAGGAATTTGATTCAAAATATAATGGGATGTGTTAGACTCTTGAGAACAATTTTAGGAACAATAATCTTTGTGCTATAATATTTGATTAACCCTTTAACTACCAAAATAATGTCCTGAACCAAATATAACAGCCCGGAACAGCACCTTCCCAAAAACCCAAATACACCAAATTCCCAAGTCACCCATGACTAAATGTAATAAGTGTAATCAGCCACATTCCAATGCCTGAAATACGCTTTTTCATGAAAAGTATCGTAACGGCACCTTCCCATCAACATATACAAACCAAATTCACCAGCCACACATAACTAGATGTGATAAGTGTAATCAACCACACATCATCCACAGAAACCACATTCCAATACCCGTTCTGGCCGGTAATAAGCTTTTTCATGAAAAGTGACGGAACGGTACCTTAACATTATGATATCTGTTCCGGCCTTTAATACGTTTTTTTATAAATAGTGACGGAACAGCACCTTCCCAGAAAACTAGATACATAAAATTCACCAGTCACACATGGCTAAATATAAAAAGTGTAATCAGCCACAAACCATGCACAGAAACCACATTATGATATCTGTTCCGGCGAGTAATATGCTTTTTCATGAAAATTGATGGGACAGCACCTTCCCAACAGCATATAAAGACCAAATTCAGCAGCCACACATAACTAGATGTGATAAGTGTAATAAACCACAAACCATCCCCAGAAACCACGTTCTAATACCCGTTCCGGGCTGTAATACGCTTTTTCATGAAAAGTGATGGAACAGCACCTTCCCAGCAACATAGACAGAACTAATTCACCAGCCCCACATAACTAGATGTGATAAGTGTAATCAACCACAAACCATCCACAAAAACCACGTTCCAATACTCATTCTGGCTGGTAATACGCTTTTTCATGAAAAGTGACGGAACGGCACCTTCCCAGCAAACCAAATACACCAAATTCAGCAGTCACACATGACTAAATGTAATAAGTGTAATCAGCCACAAACTATCCACAGAAAACATATTATGATATCTCTTCCGGCATGTAATACACTTTTTCATTAAAACTGATGGAACAGCACTTTCCCAGCACCATTTACAGACCAAATTCAGCAGCCACACATAACTAGATGAAATAAGTGTAATCAACTACAAACCATCCACAGAAACCACGTTCCAATACCCGTTCCGGCCTGTAATACACTTTTTCATGATAAGTGATGGAACGGCACCTTCCCAGCAACATATACAGACCAAATTTACCAGCCTCACTTAACTAGATGTGATAAGATTAAAGTGAATGTTAAGTTTTCAAATCCTGAAGCCTCCTAACACTAGTTTAGCACTTCGCTATTCCAACCGCTAACTTTTTAAAATAAATAAATAAACAATTTGTATAATAGTTTAAAAAACAACTTATCTCCGGTTTGAGATTGAACTCCTCCCATCCGGCACTTCCTTGAAAGCGCGCACCCGTGGAGCTCTTACTATGCGCCCTTACTATACGCATGCGTTCCAAACTGATGTATGCTTTTAACGCATGCGCATATTGTGTACAACAAACCCGAAGTATGTGTTTCCGACGTTTCCAGGGCAACAGGCAGCTGCAGCTTTGTGCTGACGTCACCAGAATTCCTCAACATGACAGCGCTGCCATGCTCAAAATGACAGCGCTGCCATGTCTGCCGACGAGATCTCCTTATCTGACAGGGAGCCCTACACCGGGGAGCGCTGGTCTCCGGTTGGTGCAGTGGCTGAAGATGCCGAGGAGCAGGCCTCAAACCTGGCAGATGTGCTGAAGGGTGAAGTCGGTGGTAGGTCTGTTGGTCTGCTAGCGGTGACCGGGGAGATGGCGGAGAAGCTGAGAAAGCTGGAGGAAGAGCAGGACCTGCTCAACTCGTCGCTGCTGGCCCTAACATCTCACTTCGCTCAGGTACAGTTCTCGGGCGGAGGGCAGCGAGAAAGAGTCTGCTGGCTGAGCTGGAGGATTTTGCATTCAAGGGTAGCCCTCTTCTGTATATCCCCCATAACAGGCAGCCTACTGTGTTAAATCCCCCGGCAGGCAGAGCTGAAAGTATACTCTATGAGACACGCATGCTCTATCGATACAACATAGACTATGTTGTATCGATAGAGCATGCGTGTCTCGTGGACACGCATTGCTTCCGAAAAGGAGATTCCCATGTAACGCATGCGCAGAAGAAGTGCATGACGTTGTAAAAAAGGGGCTGGACGCCACAGGGTGGGAAACACTATTGGAAATCCTTGATGTCAATCAACCACAAAAAAAGGAACTAAATGGCGGGTGGAGGAAGCGTGATTGAAAAAACAATAGTATAAGGTATTTTTCAACTTACAATTTTAAGACCTGCAAAAACGATGAATGAAAGTCCCCCTAAATTGTTTTGATTAAACATATGGCGTAAACAGGTATGGTTGAGTTGACATTCACTTTAATCACAAACGACCCACAGAAACCACATTCCAATACCCTTCCGGACGGCAATACACTTTTCATGAAAAGTGACGGAACAGCACCTTACCATCAAACCAAATTCACCAGTCACCCATGACTAAATGTAATAAGTGTAATCAGCCACAAACCATCCACATAAACCACATTATGATATCTGTTCCGGCCTTTAATACGCTTTTTTAATGAAAAGTGACAGAACAGCACATTCCCAGCACCATATACAGACAAAATTCACCAGCCACACATAACTATAGCTATAATAACTTTAAACAACCACAAACCATCAACAGAAACCACGTTCCAATACCCGTTCTGGACAGTAATACGCTTTTTCATGAAAAGTGGCGGAACTGCAGCTTCCCAGTAAACCAGATACACCAAATTCACCGATTACATATGACTAAATGTAATAAGTGTAATCAACCACATACTATCCAGAGAAACCACACTACAATAACCGTTCTGGCTTGTTATACGCTTTATCATGAATAGTGACTTAAGGGCACATTCCCAGCAAACCATATAGACCAAATTCACTAGCAACAGATGACTAGATGTAATCAGCCACAAGCCATCCACAGAAACCACATTACAACATCAATTGTGGCCTTTAATAGGCTTCTTTATAAAAATGAATGGAAAGGTTAGCTGTTTAACAGTTTCAGCACTCAGAAACAGATGAATTGTGGAGATATTGAGTAGGTGGTTGCGACAGGATGAAGAGAGCAATTAGGATGTGGGGTATGAAGGACAAATTGGAGTCAAGTGTAACTCCTATGCAGCGGACTTGGGGTGATGGGAAGATAGTGGTGTTGCCAACATTGACAGAAAAGTTAGAAAGTTAGAAACTGTAGTAGAATTAGAAGGAGCTCAGTCTTGAACATATTGATTTTTAAGTGATGAGAGGCCATCCAGGAATGCCAGATAAGCAGTCGCTGATGAGAAAAAGGACAGGAGAGAGTGCAGGGGTGGTTGAATCCATTGGGTAGTATCACGGCGTGCGGCAGCACTGATCCGGAACCGGAACCATAGGAAGGCAAAAGGTCATCCAATGAGGTGAGAGCTACACCGGAGTGCCGTAGCCGGGGAGATCAGTCCCAAAACGAAGCACACTTAGAAGAAATGAGGCAGGCACTACTCGGGGTGTAAAATATGATGAAATATTTATTCTGTGAACCACCAAAAGTAAAGTTGTGGAGGCTTAAAAACATTCCAGCAAGATACAGACTCACAGACAACAGACGGCCTGACGCGTTTCGCGCCCCCTAGTGGCGCTTAATCATAGGCTAAGTTGATGGAAGCTAGAAAAGCCTTATATACACATAAGAATTAACCCTTTCCACACCAACAATAAAAATATAAAAAAAAAGATATACTTATACATTGTAAGGCAATTGAACCAAGGACATATGTACCGAGAGAGAGAGAGACAAATAATACCACAACTCAAAAATTAGCAAAAAACAGAGAATCAATCATAAATAAATAATAATAATAATTATAGATAAGGGAATGACATAAGAGCGCAGTAGAACATAGATAAAATATCTGATGTACATAGGCATGATTCCTTCTGCAAAAAATTCTACACATAAATTGAACATAGAGAAAATGGCCATAGACCTAATAATTCAAAACATATTATCTAATATGATATCAGAATAGATTTAATGGGGCCTGTTAGATAATAAAAGAGTGTATATATATATATATATATATATATATATATATATATATATATGCTAGAATCTAATTGGCAATAAAAAAGTTGATATCACATTCCTTGTTCATACCATTTGGTATTCTGGTAATTTTAGAATCCAATAAATTTCTTTTCTATCCAAGATTTTATTTTTATTGCCACCTCTTGGGGGTAGTACAGCTCTATCTATAATTTGTATTGACATATCTGCTATATGACTAAAATGATAATAATTAAAATGATTGGCCACTGCTGAATCAACAAAATCATTTTTGACATCTCTGGTATGTTCCCCATATATGGTTCTTGCCTCTCGTGACGTTTTACCGACGTACTGACTCTTACATAAATTACAAGTAAGTAAACCACATATGTGGTCCTACAATTAGCATAAAAGTCTATCTTGTAGGTTTTGTCATCGTAGGTAGAAGTAAAGCTATTTCCAACTCTTATGTTGGTACAAGTGGTGCATTGCCTGCCACCACATTTAAAATTGCCCTTTTTGGACAGCCAACATGAACGATTTTGGTGATCCTTTGATGTAACCACACTAGGGGATAATGATCTAGCTAAAGTTTTAGGCTTTCTAGAGACAAATGTACAATTATCAACAAGTGGTTTTAAGACAGGGTCAACCATTAGTAAGTGAAGGTGTTTCTTAAGTATATTAACTATACTAGTAAATTGTGATGTGTATTCTGTAGAGAATATAACAGATTCTCCTGATATGTTTGTTTCAGACCGCTGATTTCTATCAGACCTGTAATTTTGAGTTTTTACATATTGTCTACATTTTTCCAAAAGGTTTGGGTTGTATCCTCTCTTAACGAGTCTATTTTTAAGTTCCAAGGATTGTTCCTCAAATACATTATCAGACTTCGTATTCCTAGGCAGTCTGATAAATTGGCCCTTGGATATGGCTTTAATTAAGTGACCTGGGTGTTGAGAGCTGGCATGCAGAATAGTATTTCCAGCAGTACTCTTTCTATAAGTTTTTGTCATGATCAAACCACCAGCGGTGTACAGTGTGAGATCCAAAAAATGAATTTCTTTATCATTCATTTCACCTGTAAATTTCAAACCCATATCGTTGGTACTGAAATAAAGTAACAGGTCATGTAAAAGTTTTGCATCCTTATCACTGCGCACCACCAGAAGCAGATCATCTATATACCTGACGAAGAGTTCTATCCGCTCACACCAGGGGTTGGTGGGGGAGTAAACATACATTAGCTCCCACCAAGCAACAAAGATGTTAGCAAAAGCCGGGGCAAATTTTGCCCCCATGGCCGTTCCCCGTATTTGCAGATAGAACTCTCTGTCAAAAGAAAAAAAGTTATGCGTTAGCAGAAATCTCAAAACATCACCTATGTACAATCTAACTGAATTTTCTAGCCCACATTCCCTGTCCAAAAAGAAAATCAACTGCCTTAATGCCAAGGTACTGAGGAATACTAGTATAAAGGGATGTAATATCTGCAGTAATCCAAAAAAAAGAAATTCATTTTTTGGATCTCACACTGTACACCGCTGGCGGTTTGATCATGACAAAAACTTATAGAAAGAATACTGCTGGAAATGCCATTCTGCATGCCAGCTCTCAACACCCGGGTCACTTAATTAAAGCTATACCCAAGGGCCAATTTATTAGACTGCGTAGGAATACGAAGTCTGATAATATATTTGAGGAACAATCCTTGGAACTTAAAGATAGACTCATTAAGAGAGGATACAACCCAAACCTTTTGGAAAAATGTAGACAATATGTAAAAACTCAAAATTACAGGTCTGATAGAAATCAGCGGTCTGAAACAAACATATCAGGAGAATCTGTTGTATTCTCTACAGAAACACATCACAATTTACTAGTATAGTTAATATACTTAAGAAACACCTTCACTTACTAATGGGTGACCCTGTCTTAAAACCACTTGTTGATAATTGTAGATTTGTCTCTAGAAAGCCTAAAACTTTAGCTAGATCATTATCTCCTAGTGTGGTTACATCAAAGGATCACCAAAATCGTTCATGTTGGCTGTCCAAAAAGGGCAATTTTAAATGTGGTAGCAGGCAATGCACCACTTGTACCAACATAAGAGTTGGAAATAGCTTTACTTCTACCTACGATGACAAAACCTACAAGATAGACTTTTATGCTAATTGTAGGACTACATATGTGGTTTACTTACTTACTTGTAATTTATGTAAGAGTCAGTACGTCGGTAAAACGTCACAAGAGGCAAGAACCAGATATGGGGAACATACCAGAGATGTCAAAAATTATTTTGTTGATTCAGAAGGCCAATCATTTTAATTATTATCATTTTAGTCATATAGCAGATATGTCAATACAAATTATAGATAGAGCTGTACTACCCCCAAGAGGTGGCAATAAAAATAAAATCTTGGATAGAAAAGAACTTTATTGGATCCTAAAATTTACATACCAGAATAGCAAATGGTATGAACAAGGAATGTGATATCAACATTTTTTATTGACAATTAGATTCTATTATCTAACAGGCCCCATTAAATCTATTCTGATATATTAGATAATATGTTTTGAATTATTAGGTCTATGGCCATTTTCTCTATGTTCAATTTATGTGTAGAATTTTTTGCAGAAGGAATCATGCCTATGTACATTAGATATTTTATCTATGTTCTACTGTGCTCTTATGTAATTCCCATATCTATAATTATTATTATTATTATTTATGATTGATTGATTCTCTGTTTTTTGCTAATTTTTGAGTTGTGGTATTATTTGTCTCTCTCTCTGGGTACATGTGTCCTTGGTTCAATTGCCTTACAATGTATAAGTATATCTTATGTTTCATATTTTTATTGTTGGTGGGAAAAGGGTTAATTCTTGTGTGTATATAAGGCTTATCCAGCTTCAATCAACTTAGCCTATGATTAAGCGCCACTAGGGGGCGCGAAACGCGTCAGGCCGTCTGTCCCTCTTTTGTCTGTGAGTCTGTATCTTGCTGGAATGTTTTTAAGCCTCCACAACTTTACTTTTTGTGGTTTACAGAATAAATATTTCATCATATTTTACACCTCGAGTAGTGCCTGCCTCATTTTTTCTAAGTGGCTGAATCCATAGCTACTGATGGTGAATCTGGTCTGTATATGTTGCTGGGAAGGTGTCGTTCTGTCACTTTTCTTGAAAAAGCGTATTAGCGGCAGGAACAGGTATTGGAATGTGGTTTCTGTGGATCATTTGTGATTGATTACCCTTATCACATCTAGTTATGTAGAGCTGGTGAATTTGGTCAGTATATGTTGCTGGGAAGGTGCTGTTCTGTCAATTTTCAAGAAAAGCGTATTACAGGCCGGAACAGATATCATAATGTGGTTTCTGTGGATGGTTTGTGGCTGATTACACTTTATACATTTAGTCATATGTGACTGGTGAATTGGATGTATCTGGTTTGCTGGGAAGGTGCCGTTCTGTCACTTCTCATGAAAAAGCGTATTACAGGCCAGAACAGGTATTGAAACATGGTTTCTATGGATGGTTTGTGGTTGATTACACGTATTTCATCTAGTTATGTGTGGCTAGTGAATTTGGTCTGTATATGTTTTTGGGAAGGTGCCGTTCCATCACTTTTAATGAAGTCCGGAACAGATATCATAATGTGGTTTCTGTGGATGATTTGTGGCTGATTACAATCATTACATGTAGCAATGTGTGATTGGTGAATTTGATGTATCTGGTTTTCTGGGAAGGTGCAGTTCCGGGCTGTTATGTTTGGTTCCAGAAACTATTTTGGTAGTTAAAGGGTTAATTAAATTTTACACCACAAAGATTATTGTTCCTAAAATTGTTCTCAATAGTCTCTAACATATCCCATTACATTTTGAATCAATTTCCTTCATAAAAGGCTTGTTACATTATATATATAAAGCTAGCACTTTAGTAAATAACCTTCTATATATTATACAAATTAAGCAAAGCATTACCGAACAGGGTTAATTGATTCTTAATAATTCAGCTAAACAATTAAATATTTATTTTACTTTTTCACTGAGGCTGCTCGTTTAATACTTCCACCACCAGTCTGGCCCTCTGAACATTAATTTCACATACTCCAATTAAAATATACATTCAGTGGAGGGTAGTTTGTTTCAGACATTAAATTGTCACACAACGCAGAAGTTGTATCCCTGGGTGCTCACCTGAACCCCGTGCAGAATGTACACCTTCTCTGCCTCACTCAGTATCACAGTCGCCATGCTGCAACATCTGCCATACACTCTAGAGCGTCATTAATCCGCGACACCATTCATCAGCACCCAGCGCATTTGCCCACACACCGACCTCTTGCCAGGACCTATGCATCATCAATACGCTGACACGGACCCTCCACCGTCTACCCTCCCCTCTTGTGCAGTAGAAGGTGCGGCGGTGGTGCCCTAAATCTACCCTGTAGTCACCTCTTAAATGAGCGGGTGAGAGATTCCGGGCAAGGCACCGGTCTTTCAAGAAGACTAAGAAAGCCGAGAGAGATTGTAAGTTTCATTAAGGTATCTAGGGTTGCTTTGTGGGAGGGACATGGGCTTTCTAGTGTTGTTTCCTGTCAGTGACACGAGACTCCCAGGGTAACTGTGTGTGAGAAGTGGGGGATCCGCAGGGCAGCTGCGTTGAGGGGTGTGGGATTTCCAGTGCTCCAGTCAGAGCTACTGACAATGAAATCCATGGTCATCTGTGTGTGAGGGACAGTGAAACTTCTGGTCACCTGTGTGTGAGGTACAATGAAATTCTATGGTATCTGTGCGTGAGGGATAGTGGATTGCTATGTGTGAGGGCCAGTGGTACCCCAAGCTACTATGTGTGAGGGCCAGTGGTACCTAGGGTTGCCACCCGTCCCTTAAAATACAGAACCATTATAAGTTACACATGCTGCAGGGTGTACAGGGGGTAATAGGAATAGTGCTGTCCAGAAACACAATACATGTTCCTCCCTGCACACCCTGCAGCATGTGTAACTCATAAGTGTCCAGGAAAACATGGCTGAGGTGGCAACCCTAGTGGTACCCCAAGCTACTATGTGTGAGGGCCAGTGCTCCACCAAGCTACTATGTGTGAGGGCCAGTGCTCCCCCAAGCTATTATGTGTGAGGGCCACTGTGGCTGAGCTCTGTAGCAACCCAAGGGTTGCAGGTTCGTTCCCCGGCGAGGTCCACTCAGCCTTTCATGCTTCCGAGGTTGATAAAATGAGTAGCGCCTTGAGACCCTTACGGATGATTAGCCACGCTTTACAAGTACTCAATAAATACATACATACATACATACATACAGGGCCAGTGGTACCCCAAGCTACAATGTGTGAGGACCAGTGCTCCACCAAGCTACAATGTGTGAGGGCCAGTGCTCCACCAAGCTACAATGTGTGAGGGCCAGTTGTCCACCAAGCTATTATGTGTGGGAGGTCTAGTGGCCTCCCAGAGCTGCTGTGTGTGAGGTCCAGTGGCCCCCCAGAGCTGCTGTGTGTGAGGTCCAGTGGCCCCCCAGAGCATTTGTCGTGTGTGAGGTCCAGTGGTCCCCCAGACCTGTTGTGTGTGAGGTCCAGTGGTCCCCCAGAGCTGCTGTGTGTGAGGTCCAGTGGCCCCCCAGAGCTGCTGTGTGTGAGGTCCAGTGGCCCCCCAGAGCTGCTGTGTGTGAGGTCCAGTGGCCCCCCAGAGCTGCTGTGTGTGAGGTCCAGTGGCCCCCCAGAGCTGCTGTGTGTGAGGTCCAGTGGCCCCCCAGAGCTGCTGTGTGTGAGGTCCAGTGGCCCCCCAGAGCTGCTGTGTGTGAGGTCCAGTGGCCCCCCAGAGCTGCTGTGTGTGAGGTCCAGTGGCCCCCCAGAGCTGCTGTGTGTGAGGTCCAGTGGCCCCCCAGAGCTGCTGTGTGTGAGGTCCAGTGGCCCCCCAGAGCTGCTGTGTGTGAGGTCCAGTGGCCCCCCAGAGCTGCTGTGTGTGTGAAGTCCAGTGGTCTGCCAGATCTGCTGTGTGTGTGAGGTCCAGTGGTCCCCCAGAGCTGCTTTGTGTGAGGACCAGTGGTCCCCCAGAGCTGCTTTGTGTGAGGACCAGTGGTCCCCCAGAGCTGCTGTGTGTGTGAGGACCAGTGGTCCCCCAGAGCTGCTGTGTGTGTGAGGACCAATGGTCCCCCAGAGCTGCTGTGTGTGTGAGGACCAATGGTCCCCCAGAGCTGCTGTGTGTGTGAGGACCAATGGTCCCCCAGAGCTGCTGTGTGTGTGAGGACCAATGGTCCCCCAGAGCTGCTGTGTGTGTGAGGACCAATGGTCCCCCAGAGCTGCTGTGTGTGTGAGGACCAATGGTCCCCCAGAGCTGCTGTGTGTGTGAGGACCAATGGTCCCCCAGAGCTGCTGTGTGTGTGAGGACCAATGGTCCCCCAGAGCTGCTGTGTGTGTGAGGACCAATGGTCCCCCAGAGCTGCTGTGTGTGTGAGGACCAATGGTCCCCCAGAGCTGCTGTGTGTGTGAGGACCAATGGTCCCCCAGAGCTGCTGTGTGTGTGTGAGGACCAATGGTCCCCCAGAGCTGCTGTGTGTGTGTGAGGACCAATGGTCCCCCAGAGCTGCTGTGTGTGTGTGAGGACCAATGGTCCCCCAGAGCTGCTGTGTGTGTGTGAGGACCAATGGTCCCCCAGAGCTGCTGTGTGTGTGAGGACCAATGGTCCCCCAGAGCTGCTGTGTGTGTGAGGACCAATGGTCCCCCAGAGCTGCTGTGTGTGTGAGGACCAATGGTCCCCCAGAGCTGCTGTGTGTGTGAGGACCAATGGTCCCCCAGAGCTGCTGTGTGTGTGAGGACCAATGGTCCCCCAGAGCTGCTGTGTGTGTGAGGACCAATGGTCCCCCAGAGCTGCTGTGTGTGTGAGGACCAATGGTCCCCCAGAGCTGCTGTGTGTGTGAGGACCAATGGTCCCCCAGAGCTGCTGTGTGTGTGAGGACCAATGGTCCCCCAGAGCTGCTGTGTGTGTGAGGACCAATGGCAGGATACATTCCAGGTTTGTGTTTGCAAGTGTGTTTCAGGTTGTTGATGCTATGATATACGTAGGCCATGCACTTTTAATATTTTTTTTTTAACTTGTTTTGTTGACATAAGTTGTTTGATGAAGATTGTTTTTACGCTCAGATTGTTACATTTACCTGACTAGATTTAATTCAGGAAGTGTTACAGTGATGGAGCAAACTGATTGAAAGGGAAAGCAGCCTGCAACCTTCTAGCTAATCTTAACAGCCAGAACAAGAATTTTTATTCAGAACTGTGTGCCGGTCTGGGCAGATTTATCTTGCCTTCATATCTGTTATCCTGTCCCTTCAATGAAGTGGTTATCTGGCTGCCCTTTAAACACTTGGAGCCTGGAACCATCTCTCTTTGTCTTTTCCTATTGTGTTTCTCTTTCCCTCTCTTTAAAGGGGCAGTAAGCGTACAAACTAAACATAGTGCAGAATTATATAACATTAGCTTACCGGCAGCTTTATACATTAAATTATTGCAAATAAATTATATATAAAAGCTCCTTTTACCAGAATGCTGCTCTTTGCTCTACTGAGTGGGTTTTTCCACAGCGCATCCGGCAACACTGTTTAGTCAGTGTGCCCGGTCGCGCCATTAAAATTAATGTAGCTCACTCCTGCTACTAGACCAGAGCGGGAGCGAGCTACATTAATTTTAATGGCGCGACCGGGCACACTGTGACTAAACAGTGTTGCCGGATGCGCTGTGGAAAAACCAGACCCACTCAGTAGAGCAAAGAGCAGCTTTATACATTAAATTGTATGTAAAAGCTCCTTTTACCAGAATGCTGCTCTTTGCTCTACTGAGTGGGTCTGGTTTTTCCACAGCGCATCCGCTGTGCAGAATTATTTAACATTAGTTTGTAAGTTTACTGCCCCTTTAATTACTTTCTTTTTTACTTCCTATTCCTATATTTCCCAAGTCCTTTTCACCCTTCCTTCTCTTTACCCCAACTTTGTTTCTGCATCTTTTGCCTCTTTCAGTTTCAGTTTACTTGATTTTTTTAAATTATTTTTAAAGATAGATAATCCCTTTATTATTCCCCAGTTTTGCATAGCCAACACTGTTTTTAATATACTTATTACCTCAGTGATTACCTTGTATCTAAGCCTCTGCAGACTGCCCCCTTAGCTCAGTGCTTTTGACAGACTTGCGTTTTAGCCAACCATTGCTGACTCCTTAATAACTCCACGGGAGTGAGCATAATGTTATCTATTAGACACGCCTGAACTAGCGTTGTCGAACTGTGAAAAACTGTCAAAATGCACTGAGATAAGAGACAGCTTTCAATGGTTTAAAAATAAGTTAGAGACGACCTAGGTTAAAGGGAAACTGAACCCAAATTTGTTCTTTCATGATTCAGACAGAGCATGCAATTTTAAGCAACTTTCTAATTTACTCCTATTATCAATTTTTCTTCGCTCTCTTGCTATCTTTATTTGAAAAAGAAGGCATCTAAGCTAAGGAGCTAGCCAATTTTTGGTTTAGTACACTGGACAGCACTTGTTTATTGGGGGTGAATTTATATACCAATCAGCAAGAACAACCCAGGTTGTTCACCAAAAATGGGCCGGCATCTAAACTTACATTCTTGCTTTTCAAATAAAGATACCAAGAGAATGAAGGACATTTGATAATAGGAGTAAATTAGAAAGTTGCTCTTTCTGAATCACAAAATAAACAATTTAGGTTCAGTATCCCTTTAAGCTTTTAAAAAAGAATACCAAGAGAACAAAACAACTTTGCTGTATCATGAAAGTTTAATTTTGACTAGACCGTCCCTTTAATTAGTTCCCTTTAAACAAATATTCATTTAACTATTATTTCCAGGGGGAAGAGGGGGGGAAATCCAGCTTTTCATTCCATTCTATTTCATTCTATGTTTCTATCTAAAGGGTAGTAGATTCAGGAGTAATTTGAGGAAGCACTTCTTTACAGAAAGAGTGATTGATTTATGGAATAAACTTCCTCAAGAGGTAGTAGCAACAAACACTGTGGGGGACTTTAAAAATGCATGGGACAAGCATAGGGCTATCCTACGGACTAGATAAGTTTATACTGTTAGGTAAGGTCGAGCAGACTTGCTGGGCCTATGGCTCTTATCTGCCGTCAATATCTATGTTTCAATGTCAATATCTATGTTAATTTAAAAGGACAATAAACAACTTGAGATTTTCAAATAAAATGTTATGTGTAAAGAAACAGCTTTGCATTATACTTTATTTATTTTCCCACTTTGTATGTAATTTAGTTCTGAAAATTGAGCATTTCTGAACTTGAAATGCTTAAAGGGACACTGAACCCAAATTTTTTCTTTAGTGATTCAGATAGAGCATGCAATTTTAAGCAACTTTCTAATTTACTCCTATTATCAATTTTTCTTTGTTCTCTTGCTATCTTTATTTGCATCTAAGTTATTTTTTTGGTTCAGCACTTGTTTATTGGTCAGTTAAATCAATCCATCAATCAGCAAGAACAACCCAGGTTGTTCACCGAAAATGGGCCGGCATCTAAACTTACATTCTTGCTTTTCAAATAAAGAAACCAAGTGAATGAAGAAAATTTTATAATAGGAGTAAATTAGAAAGTTGCTTAAAATTGCATGCTCTATCTGAATCACGAAAGAAAAAATTTGGGTTCAGTGTCCCTTTAATGCACCCTGCTGACTTTTCAAGGCTAACTTTGCTACATATCCCTCCCTAATTGGATTTATCAGATAACAACTGCAAAATTTACTTTATACTAACTTTATGACAGTGACTAGCCTTGTCTGTGGACTAAAGTCTAGACTGGTTCCTCCAAATAATGCAAATGGAGGATGGAGTTTGGCCAATAAAACATTATAGCAGTAAAAAGGATGTGAATTTGTTTAAAAAAAAAAAAAAAGTTAAAACTTGTCTGATATTTATGTTCTGTTGCTATAGAATAAGATATCGCTTGCATACTAATGTGATCCGGTATTACAAGTAAAGCACAATGAGAACACAAGCTCACGTTCACATTGCTAAGAAGCATTGCGCTCACAAGAGCGCGCTTCCATAAGCTCCAATTAGCATGGGCTAGTGATTTTAAAACCTCATCTTGTGCTATCTGTAAAGCTTCACTTGTAACCTAGGCCTATGTGAGTACTTTTGCCCACATTATAATGTTACATATTTAAAGGGACAGTAAACACTTTGAGCTAGATTACATGTGGCACATAAAATTATTGCGCTCCCGCAAACTGGCAAATTTGGCCATTTTTTGGGCGCCTGATAATTAACTAACCTTTATAAGTGGCTGGTTATTGCTACCCTGAGCTCAGAAAATGAACCTGCGATCCGATTTCTGGTTAATTTTCTAAAAGTGCCACAAATGCCCTCAAAATAGAGGGCATTATAGTTTTTGTTTTTAATAAAAAAAATGCACTAGGCAATTTTGGGGCTTTAAAATTGGTGGAAGTAGGGTGCTAGAATAAAAAAACGGCATGAAAAAGTGCCTTTACATTGCGGTCTATGGGAAATATATATATAGACACAATAGGAAAAGACAGAGAGAGGGTTCCAGGCTCCAAGTGTTTAAAGGGCAGCCAAATAACCACTTAATTAAAGGGACAGGATAACAAATATGAAGGCAAGATAAATGTCCCCAGACAGGCACTCAGTTTTGAAAAAAAGTCCTTGTTCTGGCTGCTGGTAAGATTAGGTAGACGGTTGCAGGCTGCTGTGACAGCCTGGGTGTGCTGCTTTCCTTCAATCAGTTTGCTCCATCACTGTAACATTTCCTGAATGAAATCTAGTCAGGTAAATGTAACAATCTGAGTTTAAAAACAATCTTTATCAAACTACTTGTTTTGTTTAAAAAAAACAATTTTGTTTTGTCTACAAAACAAGTTATGTTGAAAAACCCCAAGTTGTGTCGATAAAACAAGTTAAAAAAATATTAAAAGTGCATGGTTTCTCTGGACTTCCACAGTGATAGGGATAGAATGGCCCCAGCATTTATGGCATATGCACTTATGTCTTATTGATAGATTGTTTGACAAGTGGCTAGAGTATAGCTAATGGACGTACATTTTATTTTAGAAAAAAATTACATATTGTAGTGATTAATACACATTAAATGGAGATTAAACAAAACTATTATTATTCATATCAAAGTGCACCATTTAAACGTATGAAAATATTTTATTTAGAAAAAGAAAAGAAAAGAAAAAAAAAAGATCAAGGTAAAAGTGTTTAACCTGATTTTTAAACAAGAAATGCTTAATCTACAAATTTACATTTGCTATAGAAACACACTTTTATGATTCAGATAGAGCAAGTCATTTTAAACAACTATCCAGTGTTATCTAATTGTATTTGTTTTCTTTGTATCCTTTGTTGAAAAACATACCTAGGCAAGCTCAAGGACATCAATGCACTACTGGGAACTAGCTGCTGATTGGTGGCTGCACATATATGCCTCTAATCATTGACTCACCTAATGTGTTCAGCTAGTTCCCAATAGTAGATTTTTGCTCCTTCAACAAAGTATACAAAGAGAATGAAGTAAATTGGAAAGTTGTTTAACATTGTATGCTCTATATGAATCATGTAAGGAAAATTCCCTTGAAGCTGTCCAAAACACAAATAAATCTGGATAATTTAAAAGACATTAATTTAATGATAATTTATTTAACAAACATTAAAA
Organism: Bombina bombina; assembly: GCF_027579735.1. NCBI lineage: Eukaryota > Metazoa > Chordata > Amphibia > Anura > Bombinatoridae > Bombina > Bombina bombina. Next base: position 536,099,874 of record NC_069503.1, read on the forward strand.
AATTAATATAGACAGCGCCAAAGAAAACAAAATATCTTTCAAAATATGTAAAACATTACATTTATTGTAGATTTAAAAAAAAAATACAAATAGAATCATATGCCACTTTAAACATATGTGGGCAATAAAAAGTATGGAAACAAGTGAAAAATACAGTTTGTCTATAAAAGGATTGTTTACATCAAACGTTTACAAATACGATCATGCAATAAAAAGACAAACACTGCTTGCCAATACACTGTCATGAGCACAGTGTTATATTTACACAGAATATGCATGAGCCTTATAATCAGTCACCTATATTGCAGAGTCATATCCACATGACAGAAGCAATTGCAAAGTGAAATTACACCGTACGGAAACCTAACACCAAGTGTCTTACAAAGTCCATCTCCAAGGGATGCAGCAGTCAGTAACTTAAGCTATGCAAATGACTTTGATGATAAAATGATTATGGTGATTTTATATGCCTTCTTTATTTTAGATAAATTATTACTGTGGTTCTCTAAGCTTCCTAAAGCGAGCAAGATACCAGACCACACAAATTGCCAGTAACTTCAGTAACAAATTGTTGCAGGGGCCCTCAAAGGATATGTACAGTGATAAAACAGTGATAGCTTTTACTAGAAGCAGTTTTGCTAATGGAAGTCTATTGCAAAAATGCTTCTTTTTAATTTTGAAATGCACTATACACATTTCAATTTTGACCTTTCTACCCCAGTCTCTTTCAGTAACTGCACTTGTGAAAGCAGAGTTTTATGCTATATCTGCGTATTAGTCCTGAGCAGGAAGTATCCAGTTAGCTAGTTCCACACAACAGGCACACTAGCTGTGTCCTGCTCTCCTGCGCTTGAGGCTCTGAGCGGGACTTTTATTTGTTAAATGCTTTTGCAAGGTTAAAACATGGAGTTGTAATTTCAATCGGGGCCGGATTTATAATAAGGCAGAGTAGGCATGTGCCTACAGCTCCCTCCATAGAGTGGCGCCTGTCTCTGCCTATTATAAATACTGGTCAGCCAGCGACCTTAACTAAGATGGCTGCCGGCAGTGAAGTAACAGAACTGCGCATGCGTGGCATGTTTGTTAAGGTTGCCGCAAGTATTAAGCATGCACGACATCCGGCACACGTGGTGCTGTTATTTTACTGCTGGCAAAAATACAGAAATAGTCCAGCACACCGGAAGTACTGTGCCCGCTGCAGGGGAGACTACAATCCCCTCATCATAATACAGGTTGCAAACGACTAAGCAGCCGGCCACAAACCAAAATACAGAAATAGTCCAGCACACCCCAAGTATTGTGTCTGCTGCAAGGTAGACTGCAATCCCCTTTTGTGGATTTTATTTTACTGCCGGCAGCCATTTTAGTTAAAGTCGCTGGAGGGTGCTTCATATTTTGGTGCCTACAGACATCTGGGCTGTATATCCGGCCCTGACGTCAATAGTGCAAAAATGCTCTAATTAGAGCATAGAGCAGAGAGAGAAGGGCGCCTCCTAGTGTAGCCAATTTTTTATAAAAGAAATAATGCAAGTGCAAACATACTCACAATATGGGAAGGCAGAGGTAGTGCCTAGGTGAACGGTCTGGGAACTTCACAGTGTCCCAGCAGACTGTGCACTGAACTGAGGGCTGCTCAGATCTGTAAATTTGGAGAGAAAACAAGAGGGCGACCCCTAGTGCAGATCAATTATGGACAAGTGGTGAATATCTGCTTATGCTTACGAATGGATACTCACAGAGTGTATTGCACCCTGTAGTGCAAATGTAGCGTACTAGGAATATTATGGTGTCCTAGTGCACATGACCACCCAAGCAGTACTGTTGTAGTAGGAGATGAACTTTGAGTGTAAAAGGATAGACGTCAGGATGATAAAAAGAGAACTCCAGTATCGATGTATAAAAATATTTAATAAAAAAAGATAAAAGAAGATATACACAGATCTACAATGACATCTGCAGAATTATATAACATTATATTAGCGCAAACATTGTAAAACCAAATTTCCCCTTTGAATTTAAAAAATAACTGCTGTTTTACAGACCCGCTCTCTGTGATCTTCTGAGCTGGTCTGTTTTTTTCTAACAGTGCATCGGGCCAGCTGTATAGTCACAGCCCGGCCCGACTGCGCCATAGCACTAAGTGCAGCTCGCTCCTGCTGTCTGACAGAGCATGGGCGAGCTGCACTTAGTGCTATGGCGCGGTCGGGCCAGGCTGTGACTATACAGCTGGCCCGATGCGCTGTTAGAAAAAAAACAGACCCGCTCAGAAGATCACAGAGAGCGGGTCTATAAAACAGCAGTTATTTTTTAAATTCAAAGGTGAAATTTGGTTTTACAATGTTTGCGCTATTATAATGTTATATAATTCTGCACTATGTGCAGAATTATATAACATTTTTTTTATGGTTTACTGTCCCTTTAAGTCAAAATTAAACTTTCATGATTCAGATAGAGCATACAATTTTAAGATACTTTCCAATTTACTTCCATTATTAAATAGTGCACCGTCTTTTTATATGCACACTTTGAGGCACCAACTCCTTTTGAGCACGTGCAAAAGTTCACATTGTATATGAGTCTGTGATTGGCTGATGGCTGTCACATGATACAGGAGGCTGGCAAATTAAGTACATTTTGAAATTTGTCTGAAAAGAAAATCTACAACTCATTTAAAATTGAGAGTAAGTTCTACTGCATTGCATTTTTTTTATGAACTTGTTTATAATGCAATTATAAAGTATTTAATGGTCCTTTACATTTTCATTAGAGCCACATGTTATCATTAACTTGTTCCGGCAGTTTTTCCACATTCACTAAAGTTTTTGTGGTTAAGCAAATCAATGAAGCTCCTTAGTATATCCAGCCTTCTAAAGATAGCAATATCGACTGAAAAAACATGCACAGTTAAAACCAAACGTTTTTTCATGATACAGATAGAGTATACAATTTTAAACAACTTTCTTGTATACTTCTGCTATCAAATTTGTTTCATTCTTTTGTATTCTTATGTTGAATGAGCAGCAAAGTACTACTGGGAGCTAGCTGAACACATTGGGTGAGCCAATGACAAGAGGCATATCTGTGCAGCAAATCAGCAGCCTGCTCCCAGTAGTGCATTGCTGCTCTTAAGACTCCCTAGGTATGTTATATCACAGGTACTTTAAAATAGCTATTGACAAGATTTGGCAACGTATTCATGCAAAATCCATCCAAAAACTGGCCTCTATATAGAAATATATTGCATCATCATTTAATTCAGGGGGACATTTGTACTATTTCTACAATAACCTGATATTGTTTTTAATACATAAGTATAATTTAAACCCCACAACCTCTATGGCTTCAAAATGAAGTAGTCTGGATGTGTCCGGTCAGCCTCCATTTTTTTTTAATGTAAATAAAGAAACCCCAGCTACCTGTCTGATGCTTTCTGACTAAAGCCAAACTTGTCATATCCTAATAAAGACACTTGCATTGTCCTACGTGTTCAGAGGGGAGAAAAATGGGCGGGAATTTAGTTCACAGTAGTGATGTTTTCTGCAAGGTAAAGAAGGGCAGGGTTGCCTTTAGACAGGTGTAACGTAGGAAGTGACTCACTACAGGATGAACTGCAGAAAAGCTTCCTGGTTGCTACTAACTATTTGCTCTGAGCCTGGGTGGACTTTTTCCAGCTCTCAGATTTATTCTTTTTAGTTTGTGTTTAACAAGCCCTCTTGTTGAAGTTTTTTGTTTGCTGATTCCTTTTTTGTTTTGCTTTAGGCAGCTTAGCAACATTTATGAAATGGTGTAATGTATATGTCGTTGTGTAAGGATTGCAGTATTTGGTATTGTGAGCTTGGCATTGTGAAGAAATTCTCATCTGCTGTTTGTTACTTTGGAAAAAATGGCTTCTGTTGCTGACAGTATTACTCTGTGTGTATAGGAGCGCAACAACACCGGAAAGTAGGTGGGTAATATGGTTTTGTTTTTTTAGTAGAAGTAATATGCTTTTATTTATTTTTTGTATAGTGTTAAAATTCTTAGCTTGGATGATTTTGTTAAAAAAAATCTCTTTAGAAACATACACACACTTTAAAAGACCAGTAAATACAGTAGATTTATATAATCAACAAATGCATTATGAAAAGACAATGTAATAGCACTTAGTCTGAACTCAAATGAGTAATAGATTTTTTTTTCTGACAAATTAAAACAAAAAAAAATCATGTGACAGCCATCAGCCAATCACAACTGCATATACGTATATTCTGTGAATTCTTGCATATGCTCAGTAGGAGCTGATGACTCAAAAATTGTAAATTTATCAAGACTGTGCACTTTTTGTTTATGGAAGTAAAATATGAAGTTGTTTAAATTTGCATGCTCTATCTGAATCATGAAAGTTTAATTTTGACTTGAGTGTCCCTTTAATTTGCCGCGTGTCTAGTTTATTTGTGTCCATTACTTACCTAGTGTACTTTTAATTAGAACCCCTTTTATTAAAGTGGCTTTATTAAAAAAAAAATTATCTTTGCACAAGATCTGAATGAGAACAGTGATGATTCACTAAGAATTCAAAGTGATATCCAGCCCATGTGTTATCCTATAAATCTAATTTAATTAACTGTAGAATATCTGTCAAAATCTTAGTTGTTCCATCTCATAGAACAGCTTAGAAATTTGATAGTTTTTTCTCTGTGGAGAGTATTTTTTTTTTTTTTTTAAATTATCCAAGTACTGTACATTAAACAATTAATTAAAGCAACACGAAACCCAACACGTTTCTTTCATGATTCATATAGAACCAGTTAATGATCAATTTTGCTCCATTCTTTTGCTATCCTTTGTTGAAGGAGCAGCAGTGCACAACTGAATACATCTGACAAGCCAATGATAAGAGGCTTATATGTGCAGCCACCAATTAGCAGCTAGGTCCCAGTAGTACACTACTGCTCCTGAGCCTACCTAGGTATGCTTTTCAACAAAGGATGCCAAGATAACAAAGCAAAATAGGTAACATAAGTAAATTGGAAAGTTGTTTAAACTTGCATTCTCTATCTGAATCCTTAACATTTGTAATTTGACGTTACTGTCCATTACATTATTATTTTTGCAAAAAGAATGCATTTTTAAATGTAAAACAAATGTTCCTGTGCTGAAAGACTACTGTTTTTATGGTTGTGGTATCTGTGACTGTCAGTCAGTAGAGGTGCAGGAGGTGCCCATATCAGCCAGTGAGCATCTGTCCCACATCTATTTCCATTTAAATGTGAAATATTTTTGCTTTGTTACAATACACATAATAGTTAGTGCACGATGCCTGGACTTTAATGAGTTGTGATCTGCTTTTGGCAAAATTTGTCACTGAGTTCTACTTATCTACATTAAGCCATCAATCGGCAAGCACTACCCAGGTGCTGAACTAAAAATGGGCCGGCTCCTAAACTTTACATTCTTGCTTCTTAAGTAAAGATAGCAAGAGAATAAATAAAAATTGATAATAGGAGTAAATTAAAAACTTGCCTAAAATTGTATGCTCTATGTGAATCATGAAAGAAAAAAATGTGGGTTTCATATCCCTTTAAGAAAATTGCACATGTAGCATGTTTCAAGTGTTAAGAAAAATCGGGGTGTTCTTTTTGTTTTTCACATACATAGTACACAGGGTTAATGATTTCCCACATTAGCGATTACGAAATCCAAATCTATGGACAAATGCATCTTCTGTGGGACTTTTAACTCACTTTGCCTTACGTCTATCAACCCTGTTGTATTTAAATTTTTCTTTAATAAAGGGTGTTTATTTACACTTCACAACTAATAACTGTACTTTGTGACTCTGGGGTTCAATTCCAGTTATACAGACAGGGGTCAAGTCTAGCGGGAACGCATGGGAACGGAGTTCCTGCACTATTTTTGCAGGTGGAACTAAGTTTCCCCCAGAAAGTGAACAGAAACACTTTGGTAAACACTGCTGCTGGTGGGAGGAGCTGGAGCACACTCTGGTTAGAGGGATAGTGAGATCCTCTAATAATGATCAGTAACACTTACTACACTAAATGCAAGCCTGTCAGTGGTCCTGCTATGTAATCACCCTGCTGTGTGAAACACATGGAGCTTATGTTTCTATGTTGCCTGCTCTGGGGCATTTAGCTATCCTCAGCAGAAATACGACTGTTGTTCCTTAAGTGGGTAAGACTCTGAGACAGAGGAGGAGCCTCAGGCCCAAAGGCAGCCATTCAACCCTTCATTGGTTTTAATTTGCTTTCATTAACTAAAGTTGATAGATTATATACATATAAATACAGTGTGTGTAGGTAAGTTTGTGTGTGTATAAAACTATATTAATTGTGAGGGGGTGGAAGTCTTGGTGAGTTCCCACACTTTTTTTGTAGGACTTGACCCTTGTATACAGAACACATAAATGTAAATAAAATCTGCACTGGATTAGTTAACCCAACTCTTGCCAATAGGAATGTCTACGTTGACAATGCATTAACCTCAACCAGATGTATGCAGCTTAAGCTATACAGTGCTCAATTCCTACAATCTGCAACTGTCATCAGTCACACGCCCTCTTATGCACGCGCTACCCACCAGAGTACCTAGTGCATTATTAGTAGCTTTAACCTCCCTGAGGTCACTGTCCTTCAGTAGATCATAGTGAGGGTTCAGTCTGTGAGAAACCCTTGGGGTGCGCAAAGCTTTGTTGCTAGATCTTGGACAGGACGAGGATGCCTGAAAGGGGTGGGTTGTGTACTAGGAAGGATGAGTTACACCAAGGGAACTGTGGGACACCTTAAAAACTTAGGGCGGGAGCAGTGGGGCCAGGTACCTTAGTGCCACCACACTATATTAATTCCTTTCAATAATGTGGCTGTCAAAAGGATAGTGTGGCCGCACTATCCTTTTCCTGGTAGCATAACTTTAATGGGGCCGCGCTATACTTTTTTTGGTAGCATAACTTTTAATGGTGCCACATTATCCTTTTCATTGTAGCATAACTAAAGTGGGGCTGCGCTATCCTTTTCATGGTAGCATAACTTTAGTGGGGCCGCGCTATCCTTTTCATGCTAGCATAACTTTAGTGGGGCCGCGCAATCCTTTTCACAGTAGCATAACTTTAGTGGGGACGCACTATCCTTTTCATGGTAGCATAAAGTTGGGCCACGCTATCCTTTTCATGGTAGCATATCTTTAGTGGGGACGCACTATCCTTTTCATGGTAGCATATCTTTAGTGGGGACGCACTATCCTTTTCATGGTAGCATATCTTTAGTGGGGACGCACTATCCTTTTCATGGTAGCATAACTTTAGTGGGGACGCACTATCCTTTTCATGGTAGCATAACTTTAGTGGGGACGCGCTATCCTTTTCATGGTAGCATATCTTTAGTGGGGACGCGCTATCCTTTTCATGGTAGCATATCTTTAGTGGGGACGCACTATCCTTTTCATGGTAGCATATCTTTAGTGGGGACACACTATCCTTTTCATGGTAGCATATCTTTAGTGGGGACGCACTATCCTTTTCATGGTAGCATATCTTTAGTGGGGACGCACTATACTTTTCATGGTAGCATAACTTTAGTGGGGCCGCGCAATCCTTTTCACAGTAGCATAACTTTAGTGGGGACGCACTATCCTTTTCATGGTAGCATAAAGTTGGGCCACGCTATCCTTTTCATGGTAGCATATCTTTAGTGGGGACGCACTATCCTTTTCATGGTAGCATATCTTTAGTGGGGACGCACTATCCTTTTCATGGTAGCATATCTTTAGTGGGGACGCACTATCCTTTTCATGGTAGCATATCTTTAGTGGGGACGCACTATCCTTTTCATGGTAGCATATCTTTAGTGGGGACGCACTATCCTTTTCATGGTAGCATATCTTTAGTGGGGACGCGCTATCCTTTTCATGGTAGCATAAAGTGGGGCCACGCTATCCTTTTCATGGTAGCATATCTTTAGTGGGGACGCACTATACTTTTCATGGTAGCATAACTTTAGTGGGGACGCACTATCCTTTTCATGGTAGCATAAAGTGGGGCCGCGCTGTCCTTTTCATGGTAGCATATCTTTAGTGGGGCTGCGCTATACTTTTTTTGGTAGCATAACTTTTAATGGGGCCACATTATCCTTTTCATTGTAGCATAACTAAAGTGGGGCTGCACTATCGTTTTCATGGTAGCATAACTTTAGTGGGGCCGCGCAATCCTTTTCATAGTAGCATAACTTTAGTGGGGACGCACTATCCTTTTCATGGTAGCATAAAGTGGGGCCACGCTATCCTTTTCATGGTAGCATATCTTTAGTGGGGACGCACTATCCTTTTCATGGTAGCATATCTTTAGTGGGGACGCACTATTCTTTTCATGGTAGCATAAAGTGGGGCCACGCTATCCTTTTCATGGTAGCATATCTATATTGAGGACGCACTATCCTTTTCATGGTAGCATAAAGTGGGGCCACGCTATCCTTTTCATGGTAGCATATCTATAGTGAGGACGCACTATCCTTTTCATGGTAGCATAAAGTGGGGCCACGCTATCCTTTTCATGGTAGCATATCTATAGTGAGGACGCACTATCCTTTTCATGGTAGCATAAAGTGGGGCCACGCTATCCTTTTCATGGTAGCATATCTTTAGTGGGGACGCGCTATCCTTTTCATGGTAGCATAAAGTGGGGCCACGCTATCCTTTTCATGGTAGCATATCTTTAGTGGGGACGCACTATACTTTTCATGGTAGCATAACTTTAGTGGGGACGCGCTATCCTTTTCATGGTAGCATAAAGTTGGGCTGCGCTGTCCTTTTCATGGTAGCATAACTTTAGTGGGGACGTGCTGTCCTTTTCATGGTAGCATATCTTTAGTGGGGCTGCGCTATACTTTTTTTGGTAGCATAACTTTTAATGGGGCCACATTATCCTTTTCATTGTAGCATAACTAAAGTGGGGCTGCGCTATCGTTTTCATGGTAGCATAACTTTAGTGGGGCCGCGCAATCCTTTTCATAGTAGCATAACTTTAGTGGGGACGCACTATCCTTTTCATGGTAGCATAAAGTGGGGCCACGCTATCCTTTTCATGGTAGCATATCTTTAGTGGGGACGCACTATCCTTTTCATGGTAGCATATCTTTAGTGGGGACGCACTATCCTTTTCATGGTAGCATATCTTTAGTGGGGACGCACTATCCTTTTCATGGTAGCATATCTTTAGTGGGGACGCACTATCCTTTTCATGGTAGCATAAAGTGGGGCCACGCTATCCTTTTCATGGTAGCATATCTATAGTGAGGACGCACTATCCTTTTCATGGTAGCATAAAGTGGGGCCACGCTATGCTTTTCATGGTAGCATATCTTTAGTGGGGACGCGCTATCCTTTTCATGGTAGCATAAAGTGGGGCCACGCTATGCTTTTCATGGTAGCATATCTTTAGTGGGGACGCGCTATCCTTTTCATGGTAGCATAAAGTGGGGCCACGCTATGCTTTTCATGGTAGCATATCTTTAGTGGGGACGCGCTATCCTTTTCATGGTAGCATAAAGTGGGGCCACGCTATCCTTTTCATGGTAGCATATCTATAGTGAGGACGCACTATCCTTTTCATGGTAGCATAAAGTGGGGCCACGCTATCCTTTTCATGGTAGCATATCTTTAGTGGGGACGCGCTATCCTTTTCATGGTAGCATATCTTTAGTGGGGACGCGCTATCCTTTTTATGGTAGCATAACTTTAGTGGGGACGCGCTATCCTTTTCATGGTAGCATAAAGTGGGGCCGCGCTGTCCTTTTCATGGTAGGATAACTTTAGTGGGGACATGCTGTCCTTTTTATGGTAGCATAACTTTAGTGGGGACGTGCTATCCTTTTCGTGGTAGCATATCTTTAGTGGGGCTGCGCTATACTTTTTTTGGTAGCATAACTTTTAATGGGGCCACATTATCCTTTTCATTGTAGCATAACTAAAGTGGGGCTGCGCTATCGTTTTCATGGTAGCATAACTTTAGTGGGGCCGCGCAATCCTTTTCATAGTAGCATAACTTTAGTGGGGACGCACTATCCTTTTCATGGTAGCATAAAGTGGGGCCACGCTATCCTTTTCATGGTAGCATATCTTTAGTGGGGACGCACTATCCTCTTCATGGTAGCATATCTTTAGTGGGGACACACTATCCTTTTCATGGTAGCATATTTTTAGTGGGGACACACTATCCTTTTCATGGTAGCATATCTTTAGTGGGGACGCACTATCCTTTTCATGGTAGCATAAAGTGGGGCCACGCTATCCTTTTCATGGTAGCATATCTATAGTGAGGACACACTATCCTTTTCATGGTAGCATAAAGTGGGGCCACGCTATCCTTTTCATGGTAGCATATCTTTAGTGGGGCCGCGCAATCCTTTTCATAGTAGCATAACTTTAGTGGGGACGCACTATCCTTTTCATGGTAGCATAAAGTGGGGCCACGCTATCCTTTTCATGGTAGCATATCTTTAGTGGGGACGCACTATCCTCTTCATGGTAGCATATCTTTAGTGGGGACGCACTATCCTTTTCATGGTAGCATAAAGTGGGGCCACGCTATCCTTTTCATGGTAGCATATCTATAGTGAGGACGCACTATCCTTTTCATGGTAGCATATTTTTAGTGGGGACACGCTATCCTTTTCATGGTAGCATAAAGTGGGGCCACGCTATCCTTTTCATGGTAGCATATCTTTAGTGGGGACGCACTATCCTTTTCATGGTAGCATAAAGTGGGGCCACGCTATCCTTTTCATGGTAGCATATCTTTAGTGGGGGCGCGCTATCCTTTTCATGGTAGTATAAAGTGGGGCCACGCTATCCTTTTCATGGTAGCATATCTTTAGTGGGGACGCACTATCCTTTTCACGGTAGCATAAAGTGGGGCCACGCTATCCTTTTCATGGTAGCATATCTTTAGTGGGGACGCACTATCCTCTTCATGGTAGCATATCTTTAGTGGGGACACACTATCCTTTTCATGGTAGCATATCTTTAGTGGGGACGCACTATCCTTTTCATGGTAGCATATTTTTAGTGGGGACACACTATCCTTTTCATGGTAGCATATCTTTAGTGGGGACGCACTATCCTTTTCATGGTAGCATATCTTTAGTGGGGACGCACTATCCTTTTCATGGTAGCATATCTTTAGTGGGGACGCACTATCCTTTTCATGGTAGCATAAAGTGGGGCCACGCTATCCTTTTCATGGTAGCATATCTATAGTGAGGACGCACTATCCTTTTCATGGTAGCATAAAGTGGGGCCACGCTATCCTTTTCATGGTAGCATATCTTTAGTGGGGCCGCGCAATCCTTTTCATAGTAGCATAACTTTAGTGGGGACGCACTATCCTTTTCATGGTAGCATAAAGTGGGGCCACTCTATCCTTTTCATGGTAGCATATCTTTAGTGGGGACGCACTATCCTCTTCATGGTAGCATATCTTTAGTGGGGACGCACTATCCTTTTCATGGTAGCATATCTTTAGTGGGGACGCACTATCCTTTTCATGGTAGCATAAAGTGGGGCCATGCTATCCTTTTCATGGTAGCATATCTATAGTGAGGACGCACTATCCTTTTCATGGTAGCATATTTTTAGTGGGGACACGCTATCCTTTTCATGGTAGCATAAAGTGGGGCCACGCTATCCTTTTCATGGTAGCATATCTTTAGTGGGGACGCACTATCCTTTTCATGGTAGCATAAAGTGGGGCCACGCTATCCTTTTCATGGTAGCATATCTTTAGTGGGGGCGCGCTATCCTTTTCATGGTAGTATAAAGTGGGGCCACGCTATCCTTTTCATGGTAGCATATCTTTAGTGGGGACGCACTATCCTTTTCACGGTAGCATAAAGTGGGGCCACGCTATCCTTTTCATGGTAGCATATCTTTAGTGGGGACGCGCTATCCTTTTTATGGTAGCATATCTTTAGTGGGGACGCACTATCCGTTTCATGGTAGCATAACTTTAGTGGGGACGCGCTATCCTTTTCATGGTAGCATAAAGTGGGGCCGCACTGTCCTTTTCACAGCCACATTATTGAAAGAAAGTAACCAGTTGGTGTTGATGGACTCTGATTTTTGAACCCTACTGTTGTAATTGTTTTCCATTTAAAAACAACATAAAACACCATTTTTCTTCTCACATTTGTTAGTGTTGTTCTTCTTATTTTATAGTTTAGAGGCGAGAAGGGAAAGATGTGACATGACAGTAACTTTAAAATATATAAAGGGACTTAAGTGGTGGTAAACTTTCCCCTTTTTAAAATCAGATCCGGGAATGTTAGTGATATTTTGGATAGAATTTTATTAATCAGTTTTAACGAGGATGTGCTATAACTTACTTTTTAATACAGATATAGAATTCAAATACCCTACCCTCCGCCGCCCACTTCAAAAGTCACTTTTTCTTTGAGCTAACGGTTTGAATTTTTCTCCAATTAGCACTATAGCTACAACAAAAGTGCCATATGGGTAGAGCGCTGATTAGGCAACAATTCAAACCGTTAGCTCACAAAAAAAAATTGGCTTACAAAGTGGGCGGCGGAGCGCGGGGTATTTTAATTTGCCAATTACATGGGATCCCCCCATGCACAGGATCACCCCGGAAGGCAGCACGTAAATGCAGCAGCGAAGTTAGGAGGAGCGCTTGCGTAAAGGACACGGGTAATAATATATTGACTGGTTTAATTGGAGGACGCTTCAACGGTGGTCATACCTGTTTATACACGTATGCATAAGGCTCCTCTTTTCTATGCTTGCGTATCTGTTCCAACCTTCTGTGTGGGGATGATGCCTGGTTTACCTGGCTTTTTGGCACCTTTGGGACTTATTCGTCGTATATCTCATTTCTTTACTAACTTTGGATTATCAACACATAGTGGATAATACTCGCAATTGGAGAAGTTGATTTCATCACTTTGTTATGTTTGGTGCACCAGACATTTTTTCAAGCCGGTTTCATTTATGTGATACTAAGGGATCCCTAGTATGTGTGTTATTTAAGCATATTAAAGTGTGTTTTTTTATGTTTGGCAAATTGTTTTCTCCTTTTTTATTAATTTATGTGCAGTTATGCTGTTTTTTCCTAGACTTTTAGAAACTTCCTATTTTGAAGTATCTACTTCCTTTTCACTGTTTTGCATATCAATTATTCTATGTAGCACCTGTCCAATACTATATATATATATATATATATATATATATATATATATATATATATATATATATATATATATATATATATATACATACAAGATTCAAAAGTGAGCTACCCATATATTTTTAAATGTCCTTATTTTAATTTTATATCTATATTAAAAAGTAAGTTATAGCGCATCTTCGTTACAAATGACGAATTAAACAACATCTAAAATATCACTAACGTTCCGTTGTTCTGTAGAGAATTCCAATTCCTCAAACTCCAATCTGACATCGCTTCCAGTGACTTCTATTTTTACTATCTGTTTTTGCCTCTGTCTGGGGGGCGCACAGCTGATCCTCTGGCATACACCCCAAGTAAACCTTGGAGTAAAACTTGAACCCCCCAGGCGGAGGCAAAATAGATAGTGAAGATAGGCATTTACAGTGCCCATCTGATTGGTTTTGAATCCTATCACTCACTGAGACACAGACCAATCAGATGTATGGAATCACGTCAGAATGGAGTTTTCAATGTATTGGAGTTCTCGATAGAACACCGGATCTGATTTGAAAAGGGAAGAGTTTACCATCACTTTAACAAAGTGGAGACTGAAAGTATTTTCCACACAAAAAAAAAAAAAGAAGCTCAAAGATGGGGGAGATCCAGTATAAAGGTGCCAAGCTTCACTGGCTAGCAACTGTAATGGGTTAAAATAAGATAATGGCTCTAAAGAGAGCTACAGTCAAAGGAGGGAAAACAATATATTTTTTTATGTTCCTTTAACAAATCCTGGTTGTTAGGGAGCCATGGTTCCAATAATTTTACTTCTAGCCCCTAAAATTGTGGCTGGCTCATCAACGCATTTGTATTCCTTTGTCTTGTGTAAAATTTCTTGTTTTATATTATGATATATAAATATCATAGGGATAGCCAAAGTTGTTCTATTCCATAATTATATATATATATATATATATATATATATATATATATATATATATATATATATATATATATATATATATATATATATATATATATAATAGAACAAGTTCATGAAAATCATGGGCAGTAATCGTGATGCATCGCGGAATCGAATCGTTGACAGGATAATCGTAATCGAATCGTGAGACCAGTGAAGATGCACACCCCTAATAAATATAAATATATATATATATACACACATATACATGAGTCATGTGATCAAGCATACTAATCACTTTAATCACATAGTGGAAGTTCCAGTTTTTTAAAAATTGGAGGAGGTTGGGCATCAGGATATGAGAGGTTGGGTAGTTTGGCATCAGGATGTGTGAGGTTGAGTGACTGGGCATCAGGATGTGTGAGGTTGAGTGACTGAGCATCAGGATGTGTGAGAAATCACTACTAGATATATTTGGATGATTGGTTCAGTAAGTATAAACAGTACGTGTGCGCTTGCACGTGTATTACATATAACTGGGGATCAGAAAATGTGTCATGGACTGTCAGATGGTTCTACCTCTTTCACGGGTGGGAACTTCTTCTTACACTCCATGGACAGGCCCCGCAGATCACTCTTCAGATTCTCCAGCAGCTTCTTGACGGCCTCGGGGGTGCTGGTGCTCGAGGACATGTCTCTAGGTTACAATCTTCCTCAAACCAGGAGAAAAGACTGGATCCGGCACTATGTGCTCGGTAACGTGCCACCTTTCCTGACTTACTACGGTTCAGTGCAGTGACATCCCCACTGTGTTTGAGAGCTGTCAGACCCTCTACTCCACCATCTACCAAGCTCCCACAATCCCCAGCACTGTCACAGCCTCTTCCGTAAACACAAGTGGCGAGACGTAGTGCGCTTGCGCAGACATCCTGTCATTGTCGTAATTTGCTCAATTGACCGCTGTAATCCTGGGATCGTAAAGGAAATTCCTAGAGGGGAGGCACGGCTGAACAAACCAGTCTATACACTTGTGAACTGTGGGAGAGAGGAGTACCCTAAATCGATTATGGGCTTCACTGCATCGATGCAGTATCGTTCAAGGCTGCATCGCGATGCATCGGCTTAACGATTATTTTCTGCACCCCTAATATATATATGTATGTGTGTGTGTGTGTGTGTGTGTGTATATATATATATATATATATATATATATATATATATATATTATAATGTGTAATATAACAGAAGAACTCATCCTGGAAAATAGCCAGGTTGAAAAAAGACAGGGAAACAGCACTCTTTTGAAAAAACAATATTTTTACTAGCACGATTTATATACATAAGTGGTAAAGGGGATGGCAATCGGGAGTCCTGCCTCCACCCTTGAACCGCAAGGATAGGCAAAGTACACTGTGTGTAAGATACAAAATAGTTTGCAACAACAATATTTATCAAAAAAAACAAATATTTATAATGGGACCTTCCGAGTCCAATATACAAAACCTGACCGGTCAGGGGATGTGCGGAACAAGTTGCGCAATATGTAAATGCAGCACAATACAAAGCTGACTTAAGTAAAGCCTGTCACACTTCCTACACCCAGCTGCACACAGCACCTCTGTGAAGAGGTAATTGCTGGGCAGGTAAAACGTAGTAAGGGATCTAAGAAAGTGATGACAGCTTTATAACAAGCGGGATAAGCTAGTCAGATATACCTTGCAAACTGTACATAGAAGAATTTATATTCAGAGGGGAAGTGTATTCCTGGGATCAACTACACCCTGCTGCAGCCGACGCCTCACTCAGGAGGTATAGCGGTCGGGCAGGTAGAAAAATGGGATCTAAGTGATCTTAATGGAAACACGCCCTCAGGATATGTACATAAGTAGATAGACCAGACATTTAAATCTTCATGTATGGATGACATGTATTGCAGACAAGGTATAAGTAAGTACATTCAAGAAAACAGCGTTATTGCATGCCATGCAGAAAAGCAATTAGGTGTGTTAGTATTCAGCATATGTCTGTCCATTTTAAGTTCCTAGAAAAAGCTGTGCCCCCTCTCGACAGAGTGGCGTTTGCCAGGTGCGAAATTCATGCACATAAGCCAAAGCTGATTCATGCAGTTAGCGGCAAGGAATGTAATGGAACCATACGACCTGATAGCTGAAATGACAAGTCGGCCGTGCCGAGTAGCTGTGAGTCCATGACATGTATGCCAAAATATGCCGAGTTTTGATTCTGACTTTGCTTTAAGAGTGCCTGGTAGTAAACCGCAGGGCTTGTTTGCAGATTCTTTGCTTAATGATCTTCACACGCACATCACGTGATCCGGTCGGCTGGACCTATGCCGACGCGCGTTTCACCCGTGCGTCCAAGTTGCTTAACGGGCTTCGTCAGGGCGTGATATCCAAGGTGCACCTGTCACTCTATTTATACCTAGTGTCGTTTTGCGCCTCTACTGACGGGTGAAAGTATTGCAAGTATTTGCAAAGTATCAACAATTAAGGAAAAACCAAAATGTGTCTATATTCAAATATGAAGTAATAAAAAAGGATCTATCTTACTTTACATTGAAATTTAGAGAAATATAAAGGAGAAAATAATAAATATATTGATGTTGCAATCGTCTTTTTATTAAAAATTAACAGAATTTAGCCTACTATAGTACAAGACGCTAGAGAATGTGTTCATTCACAGAAAACAGGCCATATCCAATTTGTCATTGAGGCCTGCAGGAAGCTGGGTACCCAAAACTGAGATCCACCTGCATTCCTTTTGGAGGAGAATTCTGTCATTATCCCCCCCTCTATTGTTGGTTATGCCCCTATCTATCCCGATAAAGGAGAGAGAGTCAGGATTACTGTCATGCATGTGTTCGTAATGTTTGGCAACGTTACTTTTCTGGTTCTTATATTTCACATCGTCCCGGTGCTCTGTTATCCGGTCTTTTATGGCCCTTCTCGTTTTTCCCACGTAATAACGCGGGCAGCTACACGAAAGAAGGTAAACAACCCCTTCCGTGTTGCAATTCACAAAGTGTTTTAGAGTATATGTTTTTCCTGTGTGTGTTGCAAATTGTTTGGTCTTAACCATATACTTGCATGCAACACATTTCCCACAGGGATGGTTGCCATAGGATCTGTGTTTGGACAACCAATTTTGTTGTTTAGGAGTCGACAAATATTGGCTCCTCACCAATTTGTCTTTAAGACTCGGTGCCCTTTTGGCTGTGATGTTTGGAAAATCCCCAACATCACGTGATACTGCTTCATCACTAGTCAAAGTGTGCCAGTTGTGTGCCAAAATCTGTTTTAATGAGGTCCAATGGCAATTATACTCAGTGACCAATCTAATTTTTGATGATTCACCAGTCTTGTCTTTGGGTACCAAAAGACTATCCCTATTCAGATGGGCCGCACCGGTTAGGGCTTGTTTCACTATCCTCTTTGAATATCCTCTATTCAAAAACCTTTTTTCCATTTCAGCCGCATGCTGATAGTACTTCCCTTTTGTGGAACAATTTCGGCGTAGCCTGAGAAATTGGCCCTTAGGGATACCCCTTTTTAGGTGGCTTGGGTGATGGCTAGAAGCGTGAAGAAGGCTATTAGTGGCCGTGCTTTTGCGATAGTTTTCTGTCATCAGGCAGCCATCTTTAATCTTCACATTTATATCCAAAAAGGATATTTCTTCCTTACTAAACTGTAGGGTAAGTGAGATATTACTCTTGTTCTTATTTAGAGAATTCACAAATTCTTTCAAGGTCTGCTCTGAGCCTTCCCAGACTAGGAAGACATCATCCACATATCGTAGCCATATGTGGATGTTCTCGTCGAAAAGGGGATTCTGGTACACTTCTTCCATTTCCCAGATGCCTAGATGGAGACACGCATAAGTGGGAGCACATGTTGCTCCCATAGCTGTGCCCTGTTGCTGGGAATATATCTTATTGTCAAACATAAATATGTTATTTGTAAGTGTGAATTTTAGCAGTTCAATCGCGAAGTCAGTATGTTGTACAGCACTCATACCTCTCGTCGATAGGAAATGCTTACATGCCCTAAGTCCTACTTCGTGTGGGATTGATGAATATAGTCCCTCCACGTCTAGGGTGACAAGGATGGCATTTTCGGGGAGCACCAACCTGTCAATCTTACGTAGGAAATCCGAGGTATCCATGATGTATGATGGAAGGGTGATGAGGTAGGGTCTAAGAAAGGAGTCCACGTAGTTGCCCAGATTTTCAGTAAGGCTGCCTATGCCAGCCACAATCGGTCTACCTGGAGGATGGTTGGCATTTTTGTGGATCTTAGGGATGCAGTAAAATACAGGCATCACCGGATGTTCTGGATAAAGGTACTTAAATTCTGTGGAGGTTATAATATCCTTGCTTTTTGCTTCTTTCAAAATATTGAAAAGTGCAAATTGTAATGCAGGGATCGGGTTAAACGTTAAACTCTTGTAGAATGTTTTATCCAAGAGTTGACGTTTAACCTCCAAAGTATACATGTTTTCGTCCCAGAGAACCAAATTCCCACCCTTATCCGCGGGTTTTATTACAAAGCCCTTGGCATTCATTAGCTGGTTAAGTGCCTTTCTTTCAGATTTTGTTAGATTGTCATTGACCAATCCAGTGAAGGGTAGTCCTAGGATTTGTTTTTCAACTTCTCTGACGAAAATGTTCACAGCTGGTACCATGGATAGCTGTGGCATGTATTTGGATTTTGCCTTAAAATTAGAGTGAAACCTCTCATACTGGATGGAGTCTTCCATCTGTGAGGGGACATATTGGCTGCCTTCACTATCTGCCAAAAGACTCTGAAGGTTCAATATGCTAGATGTATCTTCTCTATTTAGAGCAACATCCTCCACTAGGTGTCTACTCTTTCCTTTCATAATTTGCGATAGTACAACCCGACGTGCAAATAGGTGTAGGTCTTTAATAAACTTAAACTTATTAAGTGAATTAGTAGGACAAAAGGTCAATCCTTTTTTTAAAACCTCTATATGTATGAGATTCAATTTGAAGGAGGATAGATTGATTATCTGAAGACCCTCTTCTGAATTATTCAATATCCCCTTCGACCCCGAAACCCTCGCGATCTGCCCCGAGGGTAGTTCGTTTGGTTCTGGTCGTAACTCCGTTGCCGTCGTTGTCTGGAGGGATACCTCCTCTCTTCTAAGTGTGTACCTGCTGCTTTTCCTCCTCCTTTTTCTTCCCCCTCTCCTCCTTCTCCTAAAAAAGACTGTGAGTTCCTACGGGTAGATCTTCGGTGCTCAGATTCTATATCTGACCCATCAGTACCCGAGTCGTAGGAACTTCTTTGTGGCAGATAATTATAAACTTTTTTATTTTTATAATCATCATTGTCTCGCGAGAATTTCCTACCTTTTCTTAATTTAATATCAGTTTGTAACCTTGATATTTGTTCTTTTATCTCCTCATTTAGTTTTGCAAAGTTTGTATTACTTGAAAAAGTGTTAACCAGTTTAAGTGATTCCTCTGCCTGAGTGATGGTCTTTTCTAGTCTTTCTTTGTTACGAATGACCATTTTTTTCATCAAAATGATGGAGCAGTCTGAGAGGCTGGAATTCCAACCTTCCATAAACTCTTCACCTCCCTCGTCTTCCCTCAGATTAGTCCCAGGGTCCAATCGAAGACGTAAACCCCTCGGGATGATGTTCATTTTAATATAATTCTCAAGGCTTGATGTCTCAGCCCTAAGTTTTACTTGTTTAACAAGTTGTTTTTTATAGCTTTTAAAAGCACCATAGATGTTGACTGGTGTATTGCTACTAGTATCCTGACTCTCTTCCAAATTGGATACAGATAGTGAAGCTGTAAGTTCAGCCTCCCAATTTTCATCTGAAAATGTAAATGCCATTCTAATAGCGTCTTGTAAAGTAATATATATGCCAAAACCTCACGGTTCAAAGCCGGAGACAAGGTATCCAGAATGCCAAAAGGAACCCCAAAGTTTTACCAGGGCAATGTATGATATTCCTGGTTATTTAGCTAGGGGATCTATCTCACCGGAGACCAGGGAAGCTAGGATAAACCTAAGTAGCCTGGTATAATAATAAAGAATATCGAGAAATAGATACGGGAGAGAAGCAAATGCTTTAAAATTTATATATAAGCTAGTGAACAAGGGTAACCTCCAATCGGTCCTTGTTGGTATTATAAGTACATATGGTGCAGGCCCTTAAATAGTATTATAATGTGTAATATAACAGAAGAACTCATCCTGGAAAATAGCCAGGTTGAAAAAAGACAGGGAAACAGCACTCTTTTGAAAAAACAATATTTTTACTAGCACGATTTATATACATAAGTGGTAAAGGGGATGGCAATCGGGAGTCCTGCCTCCACCCTTGAACCGCAAGGATAGGCAAAGTACACTGTGTGTAAGATACAAAATAGTTTGCAACAACAATATTTATCAAAAAAAACAAATATTTATAATGGGACCTTCCGAGTCCAATATACAAAACCTGACCGGTCAGGGGATGTGCGGAACAAGTTGCGCAATATGTAAATGCAGCACAATACAAAGCTGACTTAAGTAAAGCCTGTCACACTTCCTACACCCAGCTGCACACAGCACCTCTGTGAAGAGGTAATTGCTGGGCAGGTAAAACGTAGTAAGGGATCTAAGAAAGTGATGACAGCTTTATAACAAGCGGGATAAGCTAGTCAGATATACCTTGCAAACTGTACATAGAAGAATTTATATTCAGAGGGGAAGTGTATTCCTGGGATCAACTACACCCTGCTGCAGCCGACGCCTCACTCAGGAGGTATAGCGGTCGGGCAGGTAGAAAAATGGGATCTAAGTGATCTTAATGGAAACACGCCCTCAGGATATGTACATAAGTAGATAGACCAGACATTTAAATCTTCATGTATGGATGACATGTATTGCAGACAAGGTATAAGTAAGTACATTCAAGAAAACAGCGTTATTGCATGCCATGCAGAAAAGCAATTAGGTGTGTTAGTATTCAGCATATGTCTGTCCATTTTAAGTTCCTAGAAAAAGCTGTGCCCCCTCTCGACAGAGTGGCGTTTGCCAGGTGCGAAATTCATGCACATAAGCCAAAGCTGATTCATGCAGTTAGCGGCAAGGAATGTAATGGAACCATACGACCTGATAGCTGAAATGACAAGTCGGCCGTGCCGAGTAGCTGTGAGTCCATGACATGTATGCCAAAATATGCCGAGTTTTGATTCTGACTTTGCTTTAAGAGTGCCTGGTAGTAAACCGCAGGGCTTGTTTGCAGATTCTTTGCTTAATGATCTTCACACGCACATCACGTGATCCGGTCGGCTGGACCTATGCCGACGCGCGTTTCACCCGTGCGTCCAAGTTGCTTAACGGGCTTCGTCAGGGCGTGATATCCAAGGTGCACCTGTCACTCTATTTATACCTAGTGTCGTTTTGCGCCTCTACTGACGGGTGAAAGTATTGCAAGTATTTGCAAAGTATCAACAATTAAGGAAAAACCAAAATGTGTCTATATTCAAATATGAAGTAATAAAAAAGGATCTATCTTACTTTACATTGAAATTTAGAGAAATATAAAGGAGAAAATAATAAATATATTGATGTTGCAATCGTCTTTTTATTAAAAATTAACAGAATTTAGCCTACTATAGTACAAGACGCTAGAGAATGTGTTCATTCACAGAAAACAGGCCATATCCAATTTGTCATTGAGGCCTGCAGGAAGCTGGGTACCCAAAACTGAGATCCACCTGCATTCCTTTTGGAGGAGAATTCTGTCATTATCCCCCCCTCTATTGTTGGTTATGCCCCTATCTATCCCGATAAAGGAGAGAGAGTCAGGATTACTGTCATGCATGTGTTCGTAATGTTTGGCAACGTTACTTTTCTGGTTCTTATATTTCACATCGTCCCGGTGCTCTGTTATCCGGTCTTTTACGGCCCTTCTCGTTTTTCCCACGTAATAACGCGGGCAGCTACACGAAAGAAGGTAAACAACCCCTTCCGTGTTGCAATTCACAAAGTGTTTTAGAGTATATGTTTTTCCTGTGTGTGTTGCAAATTGTTTGGTCTTAACCATATACTTGCATGCAACACATTTCCCACAGGGATGGTTGCCATAGGATCTGTGTTTGGACAACCAATTTTGTTGTTTAGGAGTCGACAAATATTGGCTCCTCACCAATTTGTCTTTAAGACTCGGTGCCCTTTTGGCTGTGATGTTTGGAAAATCCCCAACATCACGTGATACTGCTTCATCACTAGTCAAAGTGTGCCAGTTGTGTGCCAAAATCTGTTTTAATGAGGTCCAATGGCAATTATACTCAGTGACCAATCTAATTTTTGATGATTCACCAGTCTTGTCTTTGGGTACCAAAAGACTATCCCTATTCAGATGGGCCGCACCGGTTAGGGCTTGTTTCACTATCCTCTTTGAATATCCTCTATTCAAAAACCTTTTTTCCATTTCAGCCGCATGCTGATAGTACTTCCCTTTTGTGGAACAATTTCGGCGTAGCCTGAGAAATTGGCCCTTAGGGATACCCCTTTTTAGGTGGCTTGGGTGATGGCTAGAAGCGTGAAGAAGGCTATTAGTGGCCGTGCTTTTGCGATAGTTTTCTGTCATCAGGCAGCCATCTTTAATCTTCACATTTATATCCAAAAAGGATATTTCTTCCTTACTAAACTGTAGGGTAAGTGAGATATTACTCTTGTTCTTATTTAGAGAATTCACAAATTCTTTCAAGGTCTGCTCTGAGCCTTCCCAGACTAGGAAGACATCATCCACATATCGTAGCCATATGTGGATGTTCTCGTCGAAAAGGGGATTCTGGTACACTTCTTCCATTTCCCAGATGCCTAGATGGAGACACGCATAAGTGGGAGCACATGTTGCTCCCATAGCTGTGCCCTGTTGCTGGGAATATATCTTATTGTTAAGCAACTTGGACGCACGGGTGAAACGCGCGTCGGCATAGGTCCAGCCGACCGGATCACGTGATGTGCGTGTGAAGATCATTAAGCAAAGAATCTGCAAACAAGCCCTGCGGTTTACTACCAGGCACTCTTAAAGCAAAGTCAGAATCAAAACTCGGCATATTTTGGCATACATGTCATGGACTCACAGCTACTCGGCACGGCCGACTTGTCATTTCAGCTATCAGGTCGTATGGTTCCATTACATTCCTTGCCGCTAACTGCATGAATCAGCTTTGGCTTATGTGCATGAATTTCGCACCTGGCAAACGCCACTCTGTCGAGAGGGGGCACAGCTTTTTCTAGGAACTTAAAATGGACAGACATATGCTGAATACTAACACACCTAATTGCTTTTCTGCATGGCATGCAATAACGCTGTTTTCTTGAATGTACTTACTTATACCTTGTCTGCAATACATGTCATCCATACATGAAGATTTAAATGTCTGGTCTATCTACTTATGTACATATCCTGAGGGCGTGTTTCCATTAAGATCACTTAGATCCCATTTTTCTACCTGCCCGACCGCTATACCTCCTGAGTGAGGCGTCGGCTGCAGCAGGGTGTAGTTGATCCCAGGAATACACTTCCCCTCTGAATATAAATTCTTCTATGTACAGTTTGCAAGGTATATCTGACTAGCTTATCCCGCTTGTTATAAAGCTGTCATCACTTTCTTAGATCCCTTACTACGTTTTACCTGCCCAGCAATTACCTCTTCACAGAGGTGCTGTGTGCAGCTGGGTGTAGGAAGTGTGACAGGCTTTACTTAAGTCAGCTTTGTATTGTGCTGCATTTACATATTGCGCAACTTGTTCCGCACATCCCCTGACCGGTCAGGTTTTGTATATTGGACTCGGAAGGTCCCATTATAAATATTTGTTTTTTTTGATAAATATTGTTGTTGCAAACTATTTTGTATCTTACACACAGTGTACTTTGCCTATCCTTGCGGTTCAAGTGTGGAGGCAGGACTCCCGATTGCCATCCCCTTTACCACTTATGTATATAAATCGTGCTAGTAAAAATATTGTTTTTTCAAAAGAGTGCTGTTTCCCTGTCTTTTTTCAACCTGGCTATTTTCCAGGATGAGTTCTTCTGTTATATTACACATTATAATACTATTTAAGGGCCTGCACCATATGTACTTATAATACCAACAAGGACCGATTGGAGGTTACCCTTGTTCACTAGCTTATATATAAATTTTAAAGCATTTGCTTCTCTCCCGTATCTATTTCTCGATATATATATATATATATATATATATATATATATATATATATATATATATATATATATATATATATATATATATATATATATTAGGACTACTGGGAGGCACTACTTATTTTCAATAGCTAATAGTAAAGCTGCTGTTATAGAGTAGTAATTGTAGTGATAGGTAAGCCCTCGCTTCTAATCACTCAATAGACAATTTGTGTAAAATGATATACAGTTACCACAGCACTAAACTAAGATAGAATACGTTAAGTGAAAACTCGTTTTTCAGTTTTTCTATAAATTCAAATAATCAGCTATGGTTAGATATATTCAGATAATCTAACAGATGGAAACAGGATATTTTTTCTAATCAGCAGGACGTAACTACAAGGAATTATAAATATAGATGCATGGATACAAATGAAATGTACAGAGGAAAGTACGGTGTTAAAGACAATCTGAAATAAAACATCTAATCTGTTCAGTTACTTTTCAGAAAAAACCTTATGGCTAGGTGTCTGACCCCAGGTAATAAATTAAATAAGAGACAGCACCCGGTCTATTTACTATTCAACAATAAGGACCGAAAGGTTCTAACACAAAGGCGAGAGTCTTTCAATTCAAGAACAGTCCCACTTTAAAGCTGGTTAAGGAGGTCCTCGTATGTGTCTTATCCTAGCTACTTACAATATAAACCCTCAATCAAATGAGGTAAGTGTAGAGTGTTTGATCGCTGGAATTACACCAGTTTCTTTCTCCTAGTAAATCTCTTGGCGTGGTACTGGGCGTTGGGAAGTATGTGTCAGATTGCTGATCTGTTCCTCCCACTTGACTTAGTTCCTCGCGTTGTTCACATATAGAAGAATAAGAGAGATGCAGATATAGTGTAATCCTGTTAAGGTACAGCGTTAGCCAGAAAAATACACTGATATACTCACAAAGGGAACCTCAATAAATATGAGGTATCATTGGTGTCAGATCTCCGTGTAACGATTTGCCCCTTGGAAAACACTGGTTGTGAATCTGTTCCCTCTCCGTGGGATTGAATATGTGCATGTAGGAGAAGTTAAAGCAAAGTGAACATAGTGTGACTCTGTATAAACTAAATGACGCTTTATTACATAAACAAAGGTACTCACAAAGGGAACCTCAATATGTATGAGGTATCGTTAGTAAACAGTATGAATTCAGACGTTCATGGGTTAGCAGAAAAGGTGATCAGCTTCACCGTATCTACTATTCATATTCTGTATAATTGAATGAATTCAGTGTAATGAATGTATTTAAAACAAACTTAAAAACTGTTGTAGAAATAGAATCTAAATAAAAACTAAAAAAAATATACTGATCAGTAAGTTAAAGAGCAGCCGGAACAACACCACAAAGTTGTCATATTGAGGTTCTCTTTGTGAGTACCTTTTGAATTTATTGAAAAACTGAAAAATGAGTTTTCTCTTAACGTATTCTATCTTAGTTTACCGCTGTGGTAACTCTATATCATTTTGCACATATATATATAATCAATGTAAATATTTGAATAGGAAATTAGCACATCTAGGCAAGATTCCCCACTCGCTTTTCCCCAGAAATACCTCATATACAATGTTACCAATGCAAAAGAGAATTTTGGGTAAGATATGGAAATTAGATATGCAAATTCTCAGTTTTTTTGCTTCAAAATACTGTTTTAACACAGCTATCCTTTTAACAGGATTATTGCAGCAAACTAGAAATCACTCACTAGACAGCCTGTTTCTTTCTTTTTGGAACTCATCAGTAGGAGATAGATTTCTGGTTGCTGCATTGGTAAAACTATTTTCAAGGTTAAACCAAAATTCATTAAAATTATGGGGGGAGATAAAAAACTGAAATTAAAATCCTCCATGTCGCAAAATTAAATCAATGTAAATATTTGCATAGGAAATTAGCACATCTAGGCAAGATTCCCTGCTCGCTTTTCCCCAGAAATACCTTATATGCAATGTTACCAATGCAGAAGAGAATTCTGGGTAAGATATGCAAATTAGATATGCAAATTCTCATTTTTTTTTGCTTCAAAATACTGAGAACACAGCTATCCTTTTAACAGGATTATTGCAGCAAACTAGAAATCACTCACTAGACAGCCTGTTTTGTTCTTTTTGGAACTCATCAGTAGGAGATAGATTTCTGGTTGCTGCATTGGTAAAGCTATTTTCAAGGTTAAACCAAAATTCATTAAAATTATGGGGGGAGATAAAAAACTGAAATTAAAATCCTCCATGTCTCAATTGCCTAGATGTGCTAATTTCCTATGCAAATATTTACATTGATTTAATTTTGAGACATACCAAAATTCATTAAAAATTTGGGGGGAAATAAAAAACTGAAATTAAAATCCACCATGTCTCAAAAGTAAATCAATACTCAATGCACACGAGGATTCTGGGTAAGATATGCAAATTAGATATGCAAAATCTCAGTTTTTTTTGCTTCAAATACTGTTTTAACACAGCGGTCTCTTAACAGGATTATTGTAGCAACACAGAAACCACTCACTAGACAGCTTGTTTCGTTCGTTTTAGAACTTGTCAGTAGGAGATAGATTTCTGGTTGCTGCTTTGGTAAAGCTAATTTCAGGGTTAAAGCGGAGAACTTGCCTAGATGTGCTAATTTTCTATGCAAAAATTTGTATTGATTTACTTTTGAGACATGGAGGATTTTAATCTGTTTTTTATCCCCCCCATAATTGTAATGAATTTTGATTTAACCCTGAAATTAGCTTTACCAAAGCAGCAACCAGAAATCTATCTCCTACTGACGAGTTCTAAAAAGAACAAAACAAGCTTGTCTAGTGAGTGGTTTCTGTGTTGCTACAATAATCCTGTTAAAGGATTACTTTCTGTTATAATTTTTAAGCTAAACAACTAACATATTAAAGTTAATAAACATTAATTAAAACCTACTGACCTATATTTTCTCCAAAACGAAGTTTCATAACGTTCTAAAAGTTATATCTTTTATTCGCCGATGATGTCACGTTATCCTGCCCACTATTTTCAGCACTGCATGTTCAAAATACTTAAACCAATAACTTTGTGTTTAAAGCGCCATTTTGAAACCTAGGTATTGTAAACGGATTGGTACAGAGCAAAGGATACCCACGGAGTGGGTTTGGAAAACAATTAAATTTGCAGACAAGATTTCTGATATACGGTAGAGATATGTTAATGAAATGCTATTGATAAAAAGCGTATTTGGGGTAGTTAGTTAGTAACAGGCATAGAAAATATTTACTTACAGTGGCCCTTTAAGGGATCACTGTGTTAAAACAGTATTTGAAGCAAAAACAAAAGAATCCTCTTGTGCATTGGTAACAATGTATATGGAGTTTTATTGGGGAAAAGCAAGCGGGGAACTTGCCTAGATGTGCTAATTTTCTATGCAAAAATTTTGTATTAATTTATATTTATATATATATATATATATATATATATATATATATATATATATATATATATATATATATATATATATATATATATATATATATATATATATATTCTCAAAAAAAGGCACTCTCCGTTTGTAATCCGTAAAAAAATCAAGTCTTAGGATGGGGGCAACCCTGAAAACGTTTACTAAAGTAAAACATTTTACTGATTACAAACGCCTTATTTTGAGAGCATTCTATGCATAGGTTTAAGTGCACCCCGGAAGCTGTTAAAGGGTTATGAGAGTGCTGGATCCATCTGGGATATTATATATATATATATATATGTGCTTGGTAATAGACATGATTATGCTTATTTGTAAGTTTTTCTTAGTTTTTCTGTGTTGCATCTAGCTTTATAGAGTCTTAATATTCCTCTCTTTCAGGGTAGAATATGGACTATATAGCTTATAATGAAAGCCTCAACCCACCGCTTCCGAGACATTGAAAGGACTGCAGAGTACCTCCATCCTGAAAAGTGCATCCCACCCCCTCCCATTGACTCCATGGGTAAAGTTTGGTTTATCAAAGATGGCTGTGGCATTGCGTGTGCCGTAGTGACTTGGATGCTGGTTTTCTATGCTGAGTTTGTGGTCATTTTTGTTATGCTGCTGCCATCAAAGAACCTAATTTACAGCGCCATCAATGGGATAGTGTTCAACATTCTGGCCTTCCTAGCCTTGGCTTCACACTTTCGGGCTATGATCACTGATCCAGTAAGTATGACTGATGCCTGCACTTTTGGCTTATTAAAGATTGAATATAAAACATAATACATTTAACCTATACTCAGAAATTACATATAACCTATACTCATAAATTATACATATCTGGGGGGGGGGGTTATATATATATATATTTTGTCGATTTTAAAACATGTTCTTATGCATTCTACCCATGTTTTACATATTTTTCTGTATATCTGTTTATCTTCAAGTTCAAACATATAAGTGTAATTATTTTTGAAGCTTAAAGGGACATGAAACCCAACATTTTTCGTTCATGATTTAGGTAGAAGATACAATTTTATATAATTATTATTTATTATTTTTTTTTGAGGACAATACAATAAAAGCAAATACAGCGTAATAAACAAACGTGTCAAATATTTACATCATATCTGGTAGTTTGTATTAATCGTATAATTATCCAGTCCTCTTTTTGTTTCTTCCCCTTGTACTTGAAGAGTCACTCTTGGACCTGCGGTAAAGTATATATCGATAATGTGGGGATAAAGATAGATGGAACAACAATAACAAAAAAAATGTATCTCAAGAAAAAATAAAAAGCAGAAAGAAATGTTATATTGGCAAGGCCAATTTAAAATATATGAAGTGAGATACAAAGAGTCAGAATGGCATACAACCATTTTATGTGTAACAGCACTTGTACGGCTATGTTGCTAATATAAACTTACATAAATCCTATGTGGATAGCTATTAGATAACACAGATATCATCATTGTGATGTTTACCATTTTAAATTAGGGGAGGGGTTATAGTGAGCCATGAGGGTATATGTATGATTTGTTCCTTCTCCCTGTCTAATGTTGATGTTACCAGGCGGGCAATGCCAAAGATACAGCTATAAGGTTGATAAAGATATTTGGTTCTGTGATAGTATTATGCCATGTGTGGTGATATTAATACAATCCAGCCTGGTTGTATAGTGTAAGTGAATATTACAGGGATAATAAGAAAGAGTTGCTCCCAAGAAAGGGGACACATACTGTTTTCAGATGTGTTTGTCAGCTTATTGGTATTGTTGATACTGGGTTGCTGTCTTGGCAGCTAACAGCAACGTCATAAGTTTTGTTTTTAAAGAAAGCTATCTTAAAGGGACAGTATACACTCATTTTCATTTAACTGCATGTAATAGACACTACTATAAAGAATAATATGCACAGATACTGATATAAAAATCCAGTATAAAACTGTTTAAAAACTTACTTAGAAGCTGTCAGTTTGCCTCTGTTGAAAAGGTATCTGGAAAGCCCACTACAAGTGGCAAATAAGACACTCCCCCCTCCCCCTTCTTTTGCATATGAAAAGACCCTTTACACAAACAGGAGCAAGCTGGAGTAGGTAGTCGAGCGTATTCACATAAAACTTTGGGGCTTGGTTAGGAGTCTGAAAATCAGAGCAATGTTATTTAAAAATAAGCAAAACTATACATTAATTTAAAAAAAAAAACATATGGGCTATATAAATAGATCATCTACAAAACATTTATACAAAGAAAAAATGAGTGTATAATGTCTCTTTAACCCCTATTCTTCAGAGAAGGAGACAAAGTGTTAGATAGGGCTCTTTTAAGGTCATAGTATATATATTTTTGTAAGGCTCCCTATTTGCTTTGAGTCCTTTGTTATCACTACGACTCAATGAAGCATTTCAATTTGCTTAATGTTTCTAACAAAGGTGGATAAGTATTGTACTGATAACTGTCAGACTTTTGAATATACTAAATAACAAATGATTACAGATATAAAAACTTTGAGAACTGATCACCCTATTACCATAAGACATGGGTCTTTTAACTTATTATGGACTATATATATGGATTAGTACACATCACACCCTCTTAGTACTGTATTGATAACTGTCAGACTTCTAAACATACTAAATAAGTAATTACAGACATAAAAACATTGAGAACTAAATCACCCTATTACCATAAAACACAGGTCTTGTAACTTTTTATGGGCTATGTAGATGAGTTAGTACACATCGAATTCTCTTAGTGACTAGTTTGTTACTATTGAGAATGTGTTTATGTGCAAGCTATACCCGGCTTGTCAGGATATGGTGAGAGGGGTTTTTCATGACGATGCAAGTATATTATATAGCCCCTCTTTGTATCTTAACCAGTTCCTGGATCTTTGAAGAGTGGGCTTTCAGCCGTCATTAAAGAGTGTGTTCCTGAAGCGTAGTTGCTGCTCTTCTTGGTTGTAGGACCGCAATGGTATTCCGTATTTAGCTTTAGAGTTGAGCTTATCGGAAACATGAACCGGTGCCCTCTTGTAGTATGGTCTTTGCTCAGGTTCTTGGCGTTGTTCGGAGCGGCTGAAGCCGAAAAGGTTGCAGTTTTTTGGTTACATAAGATGGGCCCTCAAGTGCGATCATGGTGTTTTTATTGGCAGTATCTGTCTAGTTCATGCAATCAGACTTGCTTGTTTGTGATGCTGCATTGTTGAGCCATTTAAATGGCGGGCCCTGCAAAGTCGTGAGGTAGTCTGTTCTTGTTTGTGCCGCATCCCGGTTCTCGCAGACAGCTTTGCACCCTGCTGTGCAGTTCCAAGTGAGTAGTACTTGTGCTGCGGTTGCTATGTTATTCTGCCCAGTATTTTCAGGCTCATAGCCCTGTTGTATGGCTGGAAGGCAGTGTTTTCTTGTGTGGCTTGTGAATGTAGCGTGGTATCTGAGGCAGGGTCTGTATAGCAGATCCACTCCTTTTAAAGCAGGCATCTCAGTCTTTGGTATGTAAGCAATGTCGACTGTGGTGCTTGATGTGTCTTCCGCCTCCATATTTATGAGTTTTATGGTAAATAGCTGGAGCAAGTTATCGTATGGGGCCCTTTCCATTAAAGAGTGCATGAGGCTCTCGATCTTTTCAAGATGGCGGTCGGAGAAATCTAGTAGTCTGTTTTCATCGATAATGGCCATTATCCATAGTTGTTCTCTTCATTCCTAAGTTTTAAACGTGATAGTCGTACAACGCTTTGTTTTGTGCAGTTAAGGCTGAATAATCAGGTGACCGAGGAGGAAAGCACTATTTGTATTGAGCCGCTGCTCCAGGCCTTTGACGTTTGACCCTGAGCTCTAATTTCAATAAAACAGCTTGGGCAGTTAAAATCAGGCTCGTACGATGAAGAAGGATATAAAGATCTACAGCATAGATGTCTCTGCTGTGAGTTTTTCACCAAAAATCGGCGGATGTTTAGTGATTCAGTTTGAGCTCTAGGAGATG
Source organism: Bombina bombina (assembly GCF_027579735.1). Lineage (NCBI taxonomy): Eukaryota > Metazoa > Chordata > Amphibia > Anura > Bombinatoridae > Bombina > Bombina bombina. The sequence continues at coordinate 536,131,614 of NC_069503.1, forward strand.
CGACCACTCAGGATCACTGCTCGGACACGCCCCCAGAACATACAATTTTAAAAAACTTTCCGGCTTCTATTATCAAATTTGTTTCATTTTCTTGGTATCATTTGTTGAAGGAGCAGCAATGCACTTCTGGTTTTAACTGAACACATGGGTGAGCCAATGTCAATCGGTAAATATAGGCAGCCACCAATCAGCAGCTAGAACCTAGGTTATTTGCTGCTCCTGAGCTTACCTAGATAAACCTTTCAGCAAAGGATAACAAGAGGAAGCAAATTAAATAATAGTACATTGGAAAGTTGTTTAAATTGTATGCTCTGTCTAAATCATGAATGTCTAATTATGACTTGACAGTAAACAATCATATACACAAAAGTGACTCTAGAGGAATGTACAGTCGTGTGAAAAAGATAGTACACCCTCTTTGAGTACTATGGTTTTTCGTATCAATCATCTCATCCTTAGCAGGTCTTAAAATAAATTGTGACCCGGTGCTATACTTCATGTGTTGTTCATCTGAGGTTGTATTTACCTAACTTTAAGACCTGCTAAGGACCAGATGATTGTTATTATGTCCTGATACATAAAACCATAGAATTCAAAGAGGGTGTACTTACTTTTTCAAATGACTGTATATGTTTGGTACATACATATATAGTATATATAGGCTTATGGATTTCAGTATAGTTGTAAAATCTCCATTGATATGAATCTAGGATCCTTGTTGTGGTAAAAATTCTGTATTCCATATTCAGTGAAACCAAAGGAAAGAAAAAGTAGAGAGAGACAATTTAAATGGACGCTAAAGCCAAAATTAAACTTTCATGATTCAGATAGAGCATGCAGTTTTAAGAGATTTTCCAATATACTTCTATTATAAAATTGTGCACATTCTTTTAGTATGCACAATTTCTGATGCACCAGCTACAACTGAGCATGTGCAAGAGTTCATAATGTATCCATATACGGGTCTGTTATTGGCTGATGGCTGTCACATGATACAGGAGGGCTGCAAATTGGCCATTTAAATATCACGGGAACAAAGCAAATTTAATAAAAGAAGTAAATTGGAAACCTGTTTAAAATGATATGCTCTGTCTGATCGCAAAATTATTTTTCATATCACTTTTAAGGGACAATAAATACACACAAAAAATATTGTCAGTATAGCAAGTTGATTAACAATTCATTCATGAGGTTTCCAATAGATTTCAAGTTTTTATTTTGTTTGTTTTAATAGCCTTGACATTTTACAATTTGTTTTTTTTAGAGTACTGTACAGAGTTTTTTTTTCTCTTGTAAGGTGTATCCAGTCCACGGGTTCATCCATTACTTGTGGGATATTCTCCTTCCCAACAGGAAGCTGCAAGAGGATACCCACAGCAGAGCTGTCTATATAGCTCCTACCCTAACCCCCACCTCCAGTCATTCTCTTGCAACTCTCGACAAGATAGGAAGTATCAAGAGATATGTGGTGACTTAGTGTAGTTTTACCTTCAATCAAAAGTTTGTTATTTTTAAAAGGTACCGGCGTTGTACTGTTTTTCTCTCAGGCAGAAATTAGAAGAAGAATTCTGCCTGGAGGTTGATGATCTTAGTGGTTTGTAACTAAGGTCCATTGCTGTTCTCACACATAACTGAAGAGTATGGGAAAACTTCAGTTGGGGAACGGTCTGCAGATTACCTGCTTTGAGGTATGTTCAATATTTTTATTTCTAGAGAGATAATAAGTTCTAGAAAATGCTGACACAGCCTTGTGTAATTGAGGTAAGCCTGATGCAGTGATTTAACAACGACTGGGATCATGCTTACAAAACAGGGTAATACTCATGTTAATACTCCTATTACTTAGTGACAAAATGTTTACATGTTTAATAAATAGGACGTTTTTTCTCTAAGGGAGATAAGTCTTTATTTGGGGCCTAGTTTTCCACATGGCTAGTCAGATACTCCTAGGAGTATTTTCTTAAGGCCCCTCTGGCATCCAGTACAGGGTGGGAGGGGCCTATTTTCGCGCTCTAGATGCGCAGTTTCCTTCAGACTGAGACATCCAGCTTCCCTAGAGGAGTCCTCTGGCATCTGAGGACCACTATAGAGGGTTTATTTCTTCCCTAAATCATATTTGAGGGCAGGTAGGAGCCTCAGCAGAGCTGTGGCAAGGTCCGGTTTGGGGGCTAAGGGGTTAATCATCCATTTGCAAGTGGGTGCAATGTTGCTTTAGTCCCCTACACACACTGTAAAAATTTCAAAGACTTCACTATATTTTTACACTGTTTTGCAGTTTAAGTGCTAGTTTTTTTCTCTTAAAGGCACAGTAACGTTTTTATTTAATTGCTGTTTCACATTTATTAAAGTGTTTTCCAAGCTTGCTTGTCTCATTACTAGTCTGTTAAACATGTGTGATATAGAGGAAACTCCTTGTTCAATATGTTTGGAAGCCATTGTGGAACCCCCTCTTAGAATGTGTACCAAATGTACTGAAATTTCTATAAACTATAAAGACCATATTATGGCGCTTAAAGATTTATCTCCAGAGTATTCTCTGACTGAAAAAAGGGAGATTATGCCATCTAGCTCTCCCCATGTGTCAGAACCTACAACTCCCGCTCAAGTGACGCCAAGTACATCTAGCGCGTCTAATTCTTTTACCTTACAGGACATGGTGGCAGTTATGAATGCTACCCTCTCAGAGGTATTGTCCAAACTGCCAGGGTTACAAGGAAAGCGAGACAGCTCTGGGGCTAGAACAAATACAGAGCTTTCTGACGCTTTAATACCTGTGTCCGATATACCCTCACAATACTCAGAAGCTGAGGCAGGAGGAGAGCTTCTATCTGTGGGTGATATTTCAGATTCAGGGAAGGCGTTGCTTCAGTCTGACTCTGAAATGACAGCGTTTAAATTTAAGCTCGAACACCTCCGCTTATTGCTTAGGGAGGTTTTAGCGACTCTGGATGACTGTGAACCCGTTGTAGTTCCAGAGAAATTGTGTAAGATGGACAAATACTTTGCAGTGCCTGTTTACACTGATGTTTTTCCAGTCCCTAAGAGGTTTTCGGAAATTATTACTAAGGAATGGGATAGACCAGGTGTGTCGTTCTCTCCCCCTCCTGCTTTTAAAAAGATTTTTCCCATAGATGCCGCCATACAGGACTCGTGGCAGACGGTCGCTAAGGTCGAGGGAGCAGTCTCTACCCTAGCTAAGTGTACAACTATCCCCGTCGAGGACAGTTGTGCTTTCCTAGATCCTATGGATAAAAAATTGGAGGGTCCCCTTAAGAAATTTTTTATACATCAAGGTTTTATTCTCCAGCCTCTTGCATGCATTGCCCCAGTCACTGCTGCAGAAGCTTTTTGGTCCGAGTCTCTTGAGGAGGCTCTACAGGTGGAGACCCCGTTAGATGAGATTTTAGACAGGATTAAAGCTCTTAAGTTGGCTAATTCCTTTATCTCTGACGCTGTTTTTCATTTAACCAAGCTAACGGCTAAGAATTCAGGTTTTGACATTCTGGCGCGCAGGGCGCTATGGCTTAAGTCCTGGTCAGCAGACGTTACTTCAAAGTCTAAGCTTCTTAACATCCCCTTCAAGGGACAGACCCTATTCGGGCCTGGTCTGAAGGAGATCTGATATTACTGGAGGAAAAGGTCACGCCCTTCCTCAGGATAGGTCCAATAAGTTAAGGACCAAACAGAATAATTTTCGTTCCTTTTCAAAAACTTCAAGAGTGGCGCAGCTTCAGCTTCCTCTAATGCAAAACAAGAGGGAAATTTCGCCCAGTCCAAACCAGTCTGGAGACCTAACCAGGCTTGGAACAAGGGGAAGCATGCCAAAAAACCTGCTGCTGCCTCTAAGACAGCATGAAGGAGTAACCCCCGATCCGGGACCGGATCTAGTAGGGGGCAGACTTTCTCTCTTCGCTCAGGCTTGGGCAAGAGACGTCCAGGATCCCTGGGCATTAGAGATTGTTTCCCAGGGATATCTTCTGGATTTCAAAGGTTCATCTCCAAAGGGGAGATTTCACCTCTCACAACTATCTGCAAACCAGATAAAGAGAGAGGCATTCTTACGTTGCGTTCAAGACCTACTGGTTATGGGAGTGATCCACCCAGTTCCAAGGGAGGAACAGGGACAGGGTTTCTATTCAAACCTGTTTATAGTTCCCAAAAAAGAGGGAACGTTCAGACCAATCTTGGATCTCAAGATCCTAAACAAATTTCTCAGGGTCCCATCTTTCAAGATGGAGACAATCCGAACCATCCTCCCTATGATCCAGGAGGGTCAATATATGACTACCGTGGACTTAAAGGATGCTTATCTTCTTATTCCGATTCACAGAGATCATCATCAGTTCCTCAGGTTCGCCTTCTTAGACAGGCATTACCAGTTTGTGGCTCTTCCCTTCGGATTAGCCACGGCACCAAGAATCTTTACGAAGGTTCTAGGGTCTCTACTAGCGGTTCTAAGGCCGCGGGGCATAGCGGTGGCTCCTTACCTAGACGACATCCTGATCCAGGCGTCGAATTTTCAAATCTCCAAGTCCCATACGGACATTGTTCTGGCCTTTCTGAGGTCTCACGGGTGGAAGGTGAACAGAGAAAAGAGTTCACTCTCCCCTCTCACAAGAGTTTCCTTCCTAGGAACTCTGATAGATTCAGTAGAAATGAAAATTTTTCTGACAGAGGTCAGGATATCAAAACTTCTAACTTCTTGCTGTGCTCTTCATTCCACTTATCGGCCGTCAGTGGCTCAGTGTATGGAAATGATCGGCCTGATGGTAGCGGCAATGGACATAGTTCCGTTTGCCCGCCTACATCTCAGACCACTGCAAGTTTGCATGCTCAATCAGTGGGATGGGACTACACAGATTTGTCTCCTCTGTTAAATCTGGATCAAGAGACCAGGGATTCTCTTCTCTGGTGGTAATCTCGGGTCCATCTGTCCAGGGGAATGAGTTTCCACAGGCCAGAGTGGACTATAGTGATGACAGATGCCAGCCTTCTGGGCTGGGGCGCAGTCCGGAATTCCCTGAAGGCTCAGGGTTCGTGGACTCAGGAGGAGGCCCTCCTTCTGATAAACATTCTGGAGCTAAGAGCGATATTCAATGCTCTTCAGGCTTGGCCTCAACTAGCTGCGGTCAGATTCATCAGATTTCAGTCGAACAATATCACGACTGTAGCCTATATCAACCATCAGGGGGGAACGAGGAGTCCCCTGGCAATGATGGAGGTTTCCAAGATAATTCTTTGGGCAGAGGTTCACTCTTGCCATCTCTCAGCTATCCTTATCCCAGGAGTAGAGAACTGGGAGGCGGACTTTCTAAGTCTGCAGACTTTTCATCCGGGGGAGTGGGAGCTCCATCCGGAGGTATTTGCCCAGCTGATTCAACTATGGGGCAAACCAGAACTGGATCTGATGGCGTCTCGTCAGAATGCCAAGCTTCCTCGTTACGGGTCCAGGTCAAGGGATCCCCAGGCAACGCTGATAGATGCTCTAGCAATGCCCTGGTCCTTCAGCCTGGCTTATGTGTTCCCACCATTTCCTCTCCTCCCTCATCTGATTGCCAAGATCAAGCAGGAGAGAGCTTCAGTGATTTTGATAGCACCTGCGTGGCCACGCAGGACTTGGTATGCAGATCTGGTGGACATGTCATCCTTTCCACCATGGACTCTGCCGCTGAGGCAGGACCTTTTACTCCAAGGTCCATTCAAACATCCAAATCTAATTTCTCTGCGTCTTGGAGATTGAACGCTTGATTTTATCAAAACGTGGTTTCTCCGAGTCGGTCATTGATACCTTGATTTGGGCTCGAAAGCCTGTCACCAGGAAAATATATCATAAGATATGGTGTAAATATCTTCATTGGTGTGAATCCAAGGGTTACTCATGGAGTAAGGTCAGGATTCCTAGGATATTATCTTTTCTCCAAGAATGATTGGAAAAGGGATTATCGGCTAGTTCCTTAAAGGGACAGATTTCTGCTCTGTCTATTCTTTTGCACAAGCGTCTGGCTGATGTTCCAGACGTTCAGGCGTTTTGTCAGGCTTTGGTTAGAATCAAGCCTGTGTTTAAACCTGTTGCTCCGCCATGGAGTTTAAATTTAGTTCTTAAAGTTCTTCAAGGTGTTTTGTTTGAACCTTTGCATTCCATAGATATCAAGCTTTTTTCTTGGAAAGTTCTGTTCCTAGTAGCTATCTCTTCGGCTCGAAGAGTTTCAGAGTTATCTGCCTTACAGTGTGATTCCCCTTATCTGATCTTCCATGCAGATAAGGTAGTTTTGCGTACCAAACCTGGGTTTCTTCCTAAGGTGATATCTAATAAGAATATCAATCAGGAAATTGTTGTTCCGTCACTGTGTCCTAATCCTTCTTCAAAGAAGGAACGTCTGTTACACAATCTTGACCGGGTTCGTGCTTTAAAGTTTTATTTGCAAGCTACTAAGGATTTTCGTCAAACATCTGCATTGTTTGTTGTCTATTCTGGAAAGAGCAGAGTCCAAAAGGCTTCGGCAACTTCTCTTTCTTTTTGGCTGAGAAGCATAATCCGTTTTATCTTATGAGACTGCTGGCCAGAATTACAGCTCATTCTACTAGAGCGGTAGCTTCCACATGGGCTTTTAAACATGAGGCCTCTGTTGAACAGATTTGTAAGGCGGCGACTTGGTCTTCACTTCATACTTTTTCTAAATTCTACAAATTTGATACTTTTGCTTCCTCGGAGGCTATTTTTGGGAGAAAGGTCTTACAGGCAGTGGTGCCTTCCGTTTAAGTGCCTGCCTTGTCCCTCCCTTCATCCGTGTCCTAAAGCTTTGGTATCCCACAAGTAATGGATGAACCCGTGGACTGGATACACCTTACAAGAGAAAACAAAATTTATGCTTACCTGATAAATTTCTTTCTCTTGTGGTGTATCCAGTCCACGGCCCGCCCTGTCACTTTAAGGCAGGTGGTTTTTATTTTTAAAATTACAGTAACCACTGCACCCTATAGTTTCTCCTTTTTCTTACTTGTCTTCAGTCGAATGACTGGAGGTGGGGGTTAGGGGAGGAGCTATATAGACAGCTCTGCTGTGGGTGTCCTCTTGCAGCTTCCTGTTGGGAAGGAGAATATCCCACAAGTAATGGATGAACCCGTGGACTGGATACACCACAAGAGAAATACATTTATCAGGTAAGCATAAATTTAGTTTTTTCAATATTAGTGTGGCTTATTTTATGATGTTTTCTACACACTGCAAAATGTTCAGTAACTGCTTTCTGTGATGCCAAAACCACTACTAAGAAACAAGATATTACCTTTCATTTAATCTATAGTAGACAAATAACTATAGCCTTTAAAACAACTCTCTAGAGAGCTCTAAAAATTAATCTGACAGAAATGGAAATGTCTGTGCATGATTTATGCATAAATGTGATGTTTTGCTCTAAATGAAATGAAGTGATTTTTAATCCTTAAAATTTGTCAAGAGAATTATGTAACCGAATTATGACTGAGATGCTCTGGTTGTCCAATGTTAGCAATATTTTAGTTACTTCATCAGTTGTAATGAAGATGCACTATAACTACATTCTTATACTGTAGCCTTTATTGGACACCACCTATGGAAGGTTGCACAACTCTCAAAGCTATATGCAAAGGGGGCGATTTATCAGGGCTGAGGCGGACAGGGGCGCACATATGCGCCCCTGTCTGCCGCAGATCACCTCTGGCGGGCTGAATTCCCCTGGTGGAATTCAGCATTGCACATGAGCGCTATTTTGCGATCACGTGCAATCCTGCCCGTGCACAGCCTATCACGCGCGAACAGGAGCTGTCAATCTTCCTGTTTTTTTCACATTAGAAGTGTCGAAAGGTTAGGAAAGAAGCGGTCTGATGACTTCTGCTTGTTAAATACGGCGTGCAGGTTCTCTTGTGAGAACCTGCAGCCGTAGGGGCTCAAAGGCTGGCGAAAGCCTTTGATAAATCTACTCCTAAGTAGAAAACGAGAATAGAATGACCGTAATTAGATTTCAGGACCTGTATTAATAATCTTTTTAATCGTTTTATAGAGACCGTAATTTTGCAGATATTCTTTTAGGAAAGTGATACAAATAACGGGTGAATTTGTTGCATCTTATTTTTATTTAGAGACTCATGCTTTCTTTCTTTATGTTTGTTTGTTTATTATTTTTGTTAAGGTGAGCATGGCCGATGGAGATCTTGATAATGTTCTATGCATAATTTAACCATGTACACCTAATATTTCTGGACTTTTATGCTCCATAGTAGCTCAGATACGGCTCTAGGTAACAGCCCAAAATAGACATGTTATTTTACATTCATATACTCAGTGATCTGGAGTTGTCTGTAAGTTTGAGATCTATTCGGACAACTCTCTGTTTCCCTACTTTGACAGAGTACCTATAGTTTTGATGTCGGTGGTATTTGCTGCCATTTTGTTATTAAGGGTATAATTAAGGATTATGTGTTCCCCACTGTATTCATTTTATTATGCCATTAAGAAGTGAGACGCACATTTTGACTGCCACTTATATAGATTGCTTCAGTGGAAGTCAACATATAATATTATAGTATCTAAAATCACCTATATATGCTGCTTAGAAAATGACATGGGTAATAAGCTAAGATCCTTCTCTGTTTTTATATTTGTAAAGTTGTCCTAGTATATCATTCTTTATCAAAGTATAATTCCTACTAATCTTATCCTCTACCTATTTGTCAATAGATCTGATCTCTTCCAATACAGAGAATTTTAATACATTTCTAATTTTATGTCTCCCCTATTTAAATAAAGTTCAGAGAGCGTTCTCTTCTGTAACTTTTATATTGAAGGATAACGAATAATAATAATAATTGCCAAAATACTTTCTGATCAACTGTAGAGGAAAGCCCACTAGGTTTAAAAAAATATATCTCAATTAATGGCTTAAAAGTTTCTTCAAAGCCTCAGTATAGCTTAGCTTTGTTATTCCTACACCTGGTAAACACTCTGTCAAAACAATCAAGGTAGTGCTCCAGACAGTACCAACAGCCCTTCCAATCCTAGTCTTTATGTCCAGGCAGGAAATGCTCTAAATACAGTTCTGCACAGAGTATAGATCAGTATAACTGATAAATAGATGCTTACCCCGCCGTGTTTGGACTGTCCATCTATGTTGCGCCAAATCATGGGCGCACTTCTGTCACCGAGGACTTTGGTACCGTTGTACAGCCGGAGCTGACATGCTTTTAAAAAAACGATAGAGAGAGAACAAAGAACATTTTGATAATAAAAGATAAATTAGAAATTTGCTTAAAATTGCATGCTCTATCTATCAGAATCATGAAAGGAAAAAAGTTGGGTATTGTATCCCTTTAACTCTACCTTCTTCTCCACTTTCACTTTTTTTTCTCTCTCTCTCTTTCTCTTTCTTTCTTTCTCTTTCTTTCTTTCTCTTTCTTTCTTTCTCCAACATTGATGTGTCCGGTCCACGGCGTCATCCTTACTTGTGGGAATATTCTCTTCCCCAACAGGAAATGGCAAAGAGAGCACAGCAAAAGCTGCCCATATAGCCCCCCCCCTCTGGCTCCGCCCCCAGTCATTCTCTTTGCTGCTCTGAACAAGTAGCATCTCCACCGGGATGGTAAAGAGTATGTGGTGTTAAGACATGTTAATGCTAGAAGACTGTCAATTCTCCCTTAAGGGGTAAGTAAGCCATTTTCTTAGACTTATAACAGATTAAGGCTTATTATTGGGCTCTATACTGGTTGACACTATTGTGGGCTAAATCGATTGATTTATTTCATGTTTGGCAGTGTTTTTGAGTATGTAAAAGCACTTTTGGGAACGTTTTTATTCGCCTGGCATTTAGTTAGACTACTATTTCTCCATTCAGAAAGGCCCCTTCACTCTGGTATGCAGAGGAAGGAGGCCCCGTTTTGCGCCTCAATTGCGCAGTTTACTTCCATGGCAGTGCATGCAGCTTCATGTGAGGGGTCTGGTGGCTTCAAAAAACGGACTCAGGACGGTTTATTTCAGTGCTGAATAACTCTCAGGGAAGGAAAAGAGCCGCAGCGTGGCTGTGATTGTAGTGTACTAAAGTGGTTAAATTAAACAAATAGCTCCGGTTTGCTCATTTTAAGGGTTAAAGTCTTGAAACTTGGTGTGCAATACTTTCAAGGTATTAGGACTCTGGGGTAAAAAAAATTAAAAAATCGGACTTTGCCTTCATTGTTTTCCAACATATCAGAAATAAAGTGTGTCTGTTTATTATTTAAAGGGACAGTAACGCTTTTCTTTAAAAACGCTTTTATTGCATTATTAGCCTGCCAAAGTCTGTCTAACATGTCTATACCTTCAGATAGCCTATGTTCTGTGTGTATGAAAGCCAAGGTGGTTCCCCCTGTTAATGTATGTGCAAATTGTGTCATAGCGTCCAAACAAAGTACGGACAGTCCCGACACATTGAATAAGATTGCCCAAGATGATTCTTCTAATGAAGGTAGTGAGGATAGTTCTACATCCTCTCCTTCTGTGTCAACACCAGTTTTGCCCGCGCAGGCTAGTACATCTAGCGCGCCAATGCTTGTTACTATGCAACAATTAACAGCAGTAATGGATAATTCTATAGCAAATCTGTTATCCAAACTGCCATCCTATCCCAGAAAGCGTGATAGCTCAGTTTTAAATACAGAAGATGAGCAGGCTGGCGCTGAGGACAATTTATCAGTTGTACCCTCACATCAATCCGAATTGATAGCGAGGGAGGGTCTGTCTGAAGGGGAAATTTCTGATTCAGGAAAAGTTTCTCAGCAGGCAGACACTGATGTCGTACTATTTAAATTTAAGTTAGAACATCTCCGCGCCCTGCTCAAGGAGGTCCTAACTACTCTCGATGACTGTGATTCTTTGGTAATTCCAGAGAAATTGTGCAAGATGGACAAATTCTTAGAGGTCCCAGTGCATGCTGATGCCTTTCCGATACCCAAGCGGGTGGCGGACATAGTGACTAAGGAGTGGGAAAAGCCAGGTATACCTTTTGTTCCGCCTCCTATATTCAAGAAAATGTTCCCCATGGTTGACCCCAGAAAGGACGCATGGCAAACGGTTCCTAAGGTGGAAGGGGCAGTGTCAACATTAGCTAAGCGCACAACTATTCCTGTTGAGGACAGTAGCGCTTTTAAAGAGCAATTAAAGACCAATCTCGTGCATTATTCCTGTCACCTCGGCGTATTTTTGGTTCAAGGAACTAGAAAAATCGCTCCAAAAAGAGACTCCATATGATGAAGTCATGGACAGAATTCACGCACTAAAATTGGCTAATTCCTTTATTTTGGATGCCGCTTTCCAATTGGCTAAATTAGCGGCGAAAAATTCAGGTTTCGCAATAGTGGCGCGCAGAGCGCTCTGGCTAAAATCCTGGTCGGCGGACGTGTCGTCCAAGAATAAATTGCTTAATATTCCTTTCAAGGGTAAGACCCTTTTCGGGCCGGAATTGAAAGAGATTATTTCGGACATTACCGGTGGAAAGGGACATGCCCTTCCACAGGATAGGCCTTTCAAGGCTAAGAACAAATCCAATTTTTGTTCCTTTCGCAATTTCAGGAACGGACCGAATCCTAACTCTGCGGCCTCCAGACAAGAAGGCAACTCTTCCCAGCCTAAACCAGCATGGAAACCATGGCAAGGCTGGAATAAGGGTAAACAGGCCAAGAAGCCTGCTGCTGCTACCAAGACAGCATGAAGGGGTAGCCCCCGATCCGGGACCGGATCTAGTGGGGGGCAGACTTTCTCTCTTCGCTCAGGCTTGGGCAAGAGACGTTCCAGATCCCTGGGCGCTAGAAATAGTCTCTCAGGGGTATCTTCTAGAGTTCAAGGAACTCCCTCCAAGGGGAAGGTTCCACATGTCTCGCTTATCTTCAGACCAGATAAAGAGACAGGCCTTCTTACATTGCGTAGGAGACCTATTAAAAATGGGAGTGATAAACCCAGTTCCAACAGTGGAACAAGGTTGGGGTTTTTACTCGAATCTGTTCGTAGTTCCCAAAAAAGAGGGAACTTTCAGGCCAATTCTGGATCTAAAAATCCTAAACAAATTCCTCAGAGTTCCATCTTTCAAAATGGAAACCATTCGGACAATCTTACCAACAATCCAGGAAGGTCAATATATGACTACCGTGGACTTAAAGGATGCGTACCTGCATATTCCATTCCACAAAGATCATCATCAGTTCCTGAGGTTCGCCTTTTTGGACAAACATTACCAGTTCGTGGCTCTTCCATTCGGTTTAGCCACTGCTCCCAGAATTTTCACGAAGGTGCTAGGGTCCCTTCTAGCGGTTCTAAGACCGAGGGGCATTGCTGTAGCACCTTATCTAGACGACATTCTAATCCAAGCGTCGTCTCTTTCCAAAGCAAAGGCTCATACAGACATCGTTCTAGCCTTTCTCAGGTCTCACGGGTGGAAGGTGAACGTAGAAAAGAGTTTTTGGGAACAATCATAGATTCTTTAGAAATGAAGATCTTCCTGACAGAGGTCAGAAAGTTAAAGCTTCCAAACGCTTGTCAAGTTCTTCACTCTATTCCTCAGCCTTCCATAGCTCAGTGCATGGAAGTAGTAGGATTGATGGTTGCAGCAATGGACATAGTTCCTTTTGCTCGAATTCATCTCAGACCATTACAACTGTGCATGCTCAATCAGTGGAATGGGGACTATGCAGACTTGTCTCCCCAGATTCAAGTAGACCAGGTAACCAGGGATTTTCTCCGCTGGTGGTTGTCTCACGATCATCTGTCTCAGGGAATGAGTTTCCGCAGACCAGAATGGGTCATTGTCACGACCGACGCCAGTCTCTTAGGCTGGGGTGCGGTCTGGGAATCTCTGAAAGCTCAAGGTCTATGGTCTCGAGAAGAGTCTCTTCTCCTGATAAACATTTTAGAACTGAGAGCGATATTCAATGCGCTCCTGGCGTAGCCTCTCCTAGCAAAGGCCAAATTCATAAGGTTTCAGTCAGACAACATGACGACTGTAGCGTACATCAATCATCAGGGGGGAACAAAGAGTTCCTTAGCGATGAGAGAGGTATCCAAGATCATCAAATGGGCGGAGGATCACTCCTGCCACCTATCTGCAATTCACATCCCAGGTGTGGACAACTGGGAGGCGGATTATCTGAGTCGCCAGACTTTTCATCCGGGGGAGTGGGAACTCCACTCGGAGGTTTTTGCCCAGTTAATCCAACTATGGGGCATTCCATATATGGACCTGATGGCGTCTCGCCAGAACGCCAAGGTTCCTCGATACGGATCCAGATCCAGGGACCCCAAGGCGACACTGGTGGATGCATTAGTGGCGCCTTGGTCGTTCAACCTAGCTTATGTGTTCCCACCGTTTTCTCTCCTTCCCAGGCTTGTAGCCAGGATCAAACAGGAGCAGGCCTCAGTGATCCTAATAGCCCCTGCGTGGCCACGCAGGACTTGGTATGCAGACCTGGTGAATATGTCATCGGCTCCACCATGGAAGCTACCTTTGTGACAGGATCTTCTGGTGCAAGGTCCGTTCGAACATCCAAATCTAGTTTCTCTCCAACTGACTGCTTGGAAATTGAACGCTTGATTCTATCTAAGCGTGGGTTTTCAGATTCAGTCATAGATACTCTGGTTCAAGCCAGAAAACCTGTAACTAGGAAGATTTACCATAAGATATGGCAAAAATATATCTGTTGGTGCCAATCCAAGGGGTTCCCTTGGAGTAGAATTAAAATCCCTAGGATACATTCCTTTCTCCAAGAAGGTCTGGATAAAGGTTTGTCAGCTAGTTCCTTAAAAGGACAGATATCTGCTCTGTCTGTCTTGCTACACAAACGTCTGGCAGCAGTGCCAGATGTACAAGTGTTTGTACAGGCATTAGTTAGAATCAAGCCTGTTTACAGACCCATAACTCCTCCTTGGAGTCTAAATTTAGTTCTTTCAGTTCTTCAGGGGGTTCCGTTTGAACCCATGCATTCCATAGATATTAAGTTACTATCTTGGAAAGTTCTGATTTTGGTTGCTATTTCTTCTGCTAGAAGAGTTTCTGAATTATCTGCTTTGCAATGTACTTCTCCCTATCTGGTATTCCATACAGATAAGGTAGTTTTACGTACCAAGCCTGGTTTTCTTCCAAAGGTCGTTTCCAACAGGAATATCAAGCAGGAAATTGTTGTTCCTTCTCTGTGTCCGAATCCAGTTTCAAAGAAGGAACGCTTGTTACACAATCTAGATGTGGTCCGTGCGTTAAAGTTCTATTTAGAAGCAACAAAGGATTTCAGACAGACTTCATCTTTGTTTGTTGTGTATTCTGGTAAGAGGAGAGGGCAGAAAGCTACTGCTACCTCTCTTTCTTTTTGGCTCAAAAGCATCATCCGATTGGCTTATGAGACTGCCGGACGGCAGCCTCCTGAACGAATTACAGCACATTCTACTAGAGCTGTGGCTTCCACTTGGGCTTTCAAGAACGAGGCTTCTGTTGATCAGATCTGTAAGGCAGCGACTGGGTCTTCTCTGCATACTTTTGAAAAATTTTACAAATTCGATACTTATGCTTCTTCGGAGGCTATTTTTGGGAGAAAGGTTTTGCAAGCCGTGGTGCCTTCCGTTTAGGTAACCTGATTTGCTCCCTCCCTTCATCTGTTTCCTAAAGCTTTGGTATTGGTTCCCACAAGTAAGGATGACGCCGTGGACCGGACACACCAATGTTGGAGAAAACAGAATTTATGTTTACCTGATAAATTTCTTTCTCCAACGGTGTGTCCGGTCCGCGGCCCGCCCTGGTTTTTAATCAGGTTTGATGAATTTCTTTCTTTATACACTACAGTCACCACGGCACCCTATAGTTTCTCCTTTTTCTCCTAACCGTCGGTCGAATGACTGGGGGGCGGAGCCAGAGGGGGGGCTATATGGGCAGCTTTTGCTGTGCTCTCTTTGCCATTTCCTGTTGGGGAAGAGAATATTCCCACAAGTAAGGATGACACCGTGGACCGGACACACCGTTGGAGAAAGAAATTTATCAGGTAAACATAAATTCTGTTCTTTCTTTCTTTCTTTCTTTCTTTCTTTCTTTCTTTCTTTCTCTTTCTTTCTCTTTCTTTCTTTCTCTTTCTTTCTCTTTCTTTCTTTCTCTTTCTTTCTTTCTTTCTTTCTTTCTCTTTCTTTCTCTCTCTTTCTTTCTTTCTCTTTCTTTCTTTCTCTTTCTTTCTCTCTCTTTCTTTCTCTCTCTTTCTTTCTTTCTCTTTCTTTCTCTCTCTTTCTTTCTTTCTCTTTCTTTCTCTCTCTTTCTCTCTTTCTCTTACTTTCTCTCTTTCTCTCTCTTTCTTTCTCTCTCTTTCTTTCTTTCTCTCTCTTTCTCTCTATTTCTTTTTCTCTCTCTCTCTCTCTCTCTCTCTCTCTCTCTCTCTCTCTATATATATATATATATATATATATATATATATATATATATATATATATATATATATATATATATATATATATATATATATCATTCACTAACGTATGAGAGAGAGAGAGAGAATGTGTCTGTGCGTGTTATATGTAGCTTTCTGAATATGGTACTCAGCGATTGCATATATCTTTTTCAATTTTTTTGAGATATTGCTGATCTTTTTATTATCATTTGTAACTACAATTTACAGGACCAAAAAAAAAATTTTGTGGAAGGTGGATCTAAGCTAAAAACAAGTTTAATTACTGCAAAATATATACGGTGTGTGTGTATGTATATATATATATATATATATTTATTTTTCGGGTATGGAAACGCTTATTCGTGGTTCCTTGCACAAATTCTGCCTGGCACACTATCTTTCATTTTTCTTTATTATTTTTTAAGGAATTGTACTTCTTATGTGCGTCTAAGAGGTTATTACCTTATTCAAGTACCTCAGTCTGTGCACTTAAGAATAATTGTTTGCTTTACAACATAGCAGTAAGAATTTTTGTGCAAGACAGACAGCCTTGTCACAGACACACAGACTATTTCTCTCTGCTCATAAATTTGTACCTCGGAATGGTAGAGCTGGCAGCTGTATCTACTGCTATAGAATTAATAGAGGGAGATTTACTTGGCATAGAGATTTGCATTTCCAGCTCCTGTACAAACTGCAACACTAGTGGTATAATTAGTTGAGGTTCACGTTTTTGTTTCTGACCAGCTTTCTAGTCTGACATTGCAAATTTTCTTCAGCCCATTTGTAGGACATACATAAGATGCTCTTTTGCCCAGCTGTATAACATTCTACTCAGATGATGTTTAGCATTTTCTAGCAATAAAGTATTTTTTAATTAAGGTATGTACATTTGTTTTTTGTTTTGCTTTTTAGACATAATGCTATTGCAAACTTAATAGACTACAGCATAGTGTAAATATAACTTCCATATGCACTGGAAAACCAAACAATGTGTGGACTGGAACATGCAATATCTCTAAGGTATAGACAGAAATAAGTTAAGGAAGAATTTCTGTTTATAAAAGTATAAGATGAGAAGGACTGATTTCCCTGCAAGCTCAGACTGTTTTCAAAAACCAAAACTATATATTATATACAAAAATAAACCTAAAAGAGCCATTTATTAATTTTATAAAAGGGTGCTAAACCTTGAAACCCTTGGATTTACCATCACTTTAAAGGGACACTGAACCCAAAAAATGTTTCTTTCGTGATTCAGATAAAGCATGCAATTTTAAGCAACTTTATAATTTACTCCTATTATCAAATTTTCTTCGTTCTCCTGCTATCTTTATTTGAAAAAGAAGGCATCTAAGCCAGCCAATTTTTGGTTCAGCACCCTGGAAAGCACTTTTTTATTGGTGGGTGAATTTATCCACCAATCAGCAAGAACAACCCAGGTTGTTCACCAAAAATGGGCCGGCATCTAAACTTACATTCTTGCTTTTCAAATAAAGATTCCAAGAGAATGAAGAACATTTGCTAATAGGAATAAATTAGAAAGTTGCTTAAAATTGCCTGCTCTATCTGAATCACAAAAGAAAAAAATTGGGTTCAGTGTCCCTTTAAGGCTAGCCTTGTTGTCTGGAGACTAAAGCCCAGATTGGCTACTTCAAACAAGGCAAATTGAAGGTTGAGTTTGGCATTTGAAAAACAATTGCAGTAACAAGGATGCTACTTTTGTTTTACAGTCATTTAGAGTGAATTGTCTGATGTTACTCTATAGCAGCACAACTGAAATGTCTTATAATTACAAGTTGTTTACTCTAAACATTTTCTTATCCGATTGTTCACTTGATAGTGTACAAACGGCAGTTGTCTGACCTGTTAGACACAGGTGTAAGTGCCAGGGTCGGCTCTAAGGGGGGGGGGGGGGGGCATTGGGGGCAATGCCCCCCCAAATGGAATGCTGTGCCCCCCATGGAAAAAGAAGTCATTTTAAAAGTGACGTCCATGGTCCCAAATGTCGCCACTGGAGGGCCCAGCTAATCTCTTTACTCTCCTCTATTTGCAACCAGATAACAAATAAAGTTGCATTTCCCTGCTGGTGCTCTCACAGTTAACCTAGGGCTTGCAATGCCCCTCCTCCTGCTAGCCCACTTACTACAGAGCTGAAGTGATATGATGACATCATCAGACCTCTGCAGGAAGTGCTGGGAGAAGCTAACAGTCAGTGAGAGGGAAGGCAGAAGTAAGTTTGTGAAAACACAGCCGTATAACCAATGTGTGTGTGAGAGTAGTATCCCTTCCCTATTGTGCTTTATGTCCTGGCAGCCACAGATAAAGAAGAAAATTGGGGATTCCTTGGTGTCCCCACTGCAGGTCACACAAAACAAGTGTGCATTGTGCCTGCTTTATCTGCAGTGATCAGTGTAAATTGTGTGTCAGATTATAGGTCCTCAAATACACATACTTCAAATGTAGCTGTGAGACAATGAGTGAAATAGCCTTATGTTTATTATTTACATGTCTCAAAACATCTCCTATTTGTCCCCAAGGTTGTTTTATATTATATATATATATATACATACATACATACACACAATACACACACTGTGTGTGTGTGTGTGTATATGTATATATATATATATATATATATATATATATATATATATATATATATATATATATATATATATATATATATATATATATAATGTATGTATATACATATATACCGTGTGTGTATATATATATATATATATATATATATATATATATATATATATATATATATATATATACACACACAGTGTGTGTGTATATTTATATATTTATATATATATATATATATATATATATATATATATATATATATATATATATATATACGCACACACACACAGTGTGTGTGTGTGTGTGACACATGTAAACGCTGCACTTCCAGAAATATAAACAAATCTAACTCCTGCACAGCCAGAGATCTGATAAATGTAACCCCTGGACTGCCACAGTAGGTCTGCTCTTATTTTGACTCTCATACATGCTTTTTAAATGCGTGCCCCCTCGTGAAAAAAAAAAAATGCCCCCTTATTTCATTCGTTCTGGAGCCAACCCTGGTAGGTGCTATGGTCAGAGAAATAAAATCACCACCACCCTTTCTATCAAAACAATACATTAAATAAATAACATACAGCTGAAACCTTACATTAAAAGGAGCAGAGTGTCTTCTGTCTAGATAGAGCAAGATGTATCATTGCTATTCTCCTATATTTGTGCCTAAAAATGTGCACACAAATAAATGTCCCTATTTAGCATTCAAAAATTGCGCCTTAGATTGGGCAAGTTCACCTGAAAAATTCTCCCACTCAGTTACCTTTCTCCTTGTGTGCCAAAAAAGGGTTAAATTAGATTGTTTTAGTCGTATTTCTAATAGTAAACTTCATTGATTTGACTAATTACAAATGTATAATTTATTTTCTTCTATATCGAACTAACAGTTCTCCTGCAAATGCATGCATTAAAGTTCTCGATAACTACTGTTTACAACAGAATTACACCTAGATTACAAGTTCTGCTTTATGGTTTTAATGCTGAAAAAATGGCAATTTTTAGCCTGTAACGCAATGTCAATCCCGCACTCAAAAAAAAGTGTTTTGCGTGGGATTTCCATAGCGTCGGTATTACAGGTTGTGCGGT
Organism: Bombina bombina; assembly: GCF_027579735.1. Lineage (NCBI taxonomy): Eukaryota > Metazoa > Chordata > Amphibia > Anura > Bombinatoridae > Bombina > Bombina bombina. The sequence continues at coordinate 536,150,709 of NC_069503.1, forward strand.
GAGGCTAAAATGCTTGCGTTACAGCCTATACCGACACGGTCCATTCCGCCATCTGAGAGCAGTAATTATGAATTTATTTCTAATGACACGGTGAGTCCATGGATCATCATCAATTACGGTTGGGAATATCACTCCTGGCCAGCAGAAGGAGGCAAAGAGCACCACAGCAAAGCTGTAAAGTATCACTTCTCTGCCCACAATCCCCTAGTCATTTTCTTTGCCTGTAGTGCAAGGAGGTGGTAAAGTTTAGGTGTCTGATGAGAAGTTTTTTTATTATTTTTAAAGCAGAGTAAACTATTTCTGATCTTTATTGGGGTCTAGCCTTAGTCCACGTCAGTCTCTTCAGTAGGGCAGTGGTGGCTTTTGAGCACTTGAGAACTTGTGGGGTTACAATCCCCACTGCATTTTCTCAAGAATTTGCTGCCCTATCCAGAAAGCCTGAGTAGGTTTACTCAGTTTCTTTCTTTTTTCACAGGTCCATGTGAGGTGCTGCACCCTCTCAAACCAGGTGAGCTGTCCTGCTGCCGGACAGCATTTTCAGGTAAGTGCTATTTTAATTTTATTTTACAAAGGAATACTGGCACGTATTACAGCTAAGGGCTGTCTTATAAAATATGAGACTTTATTTTTAAGACCTTCATGTTTGGGGTTTATTTAAGGCAGTTTTGGGCATGGAGACTGTGAGGAGAGGGATTCATGGTGGCTCAGTGAGTTATGTCTGTTCCTAAAGACTTTAACTTTTTTTATTTGTTTGGGTCATAAAAATGTCACTGTTTTAAGCCGTTTTCCGGCAATTAAGGCTCTGTAACCGCTAGGACCACTCTGTAATTGAAAGGGGAGGGTCCTTGTTGAAGCGCTTTCCTTTTGGCGTGCTTTCAGTGCGACTGTACAGAGCTGCGTAGCTGTGACGTTGTAGTCGGTTGCTTCGATCTCTATTTTCTCTGCCCTGTTGTTTTTTAAGTCCAGATTGCCTTTTCTGTGAGGGAAGCCACTCTGTGAGCTACAGGACAGGTAGGCACCTCAGTAAAGCTACTGAGGTGTATAGGTAGCCTGAGGTCTTTTGGTTTGTTACGCTAACACACAATTTTATTTAAAGACACAGTACACTTTTATTTTTTTTAAATAAATGTATTTTTCACTTTATCCTTATTTATTACATATGATGGATGCAGAGGCCTTTCAAACCATTATCCCAGGCGAAGTTGCTACTTCTCAGTTATGCTTTGATGCTCAGGTGGAACCCCCAGTTCCTTTTTGTTCCTCATGCATTGAGAGAACTTTAAGTTATCGAGATAAAATATTTGACCATGAGCCACCATTATCCCAGACAAATGTTGTTCAGGTGTCTCCTGTAGTAGATATGCCACAGCTTTCTCCTCAAGTGTCCTAACCTTTTCAGTCTCCACATACAATCCGGTAGGAATTTCTCTATAAGACATTGCTTCCCAGGTATCCCTTCCGGTATCTGAGGTCTTGTCAGCTTTTCCTATGTTGCAGGGAAGGCGTAAAAGGAAATGTAAAAAAACAGTTAGTAAGGTTTCTGATCAAGTTGAGGCTATCCAGGGTGTCCCTTCCCATAAACCTGAGGAAGAAGACATGTCGGTAGTGTCTGAGGGAGAAATCTCAGACTCTGACAATGTAAGTCCTTCCTCTGATGCTGAAGTAGTATCCTTAAGATTTAAGCTAGAACACCTTCGCTTATTACTTAAAGGGACAGTCTAGTCAAAATTAAACTTTCATGATTCAGATAGGGCATGCAATTTTAAACAACTTTCCAATTTACTTCTATTATCTAATTTGCTCAATTCTTTAGATATCCTTTGTTGAAGAAATATCAATGCACATGTGTGAGCCAATCACACAAGGCCTTTATGTGCAGCAACCAATCAGTAGCTACTGAGCATATCTAGATATGCTTTTCAGCAAGTGATATCAAGAGAATGAAGCAAATTCGATAATAGAGGTCAATTAGAAAGTTGTTTAAAATGACATGCTCTTTCTAAATAGCGAAAGAAAAAAAAATGGGTTTCATGTCCCTTTAAGGAGGTTTTGGCTACTTTGGACGACTCCGACACAACTATCGTAGTCAACCCTAAAAAGTCTAGTAAATTGAACAAATTCTTTGATGTTCCCTCCGCGGTGAAGGTTTTTCCGGATCCTGACCGTGCTACGGAGATTTTTGCTCGAGCCTGGGAAATACCTGGTATTCCTTTTTCTCCATCTCCTATTTTTAAGAAGATGTTTCCTATAGTGGATTCCATTAAGGAGTCGTGGCAGACGGTTCCTAAGGTAGAAGGAGTGATCTCCACTCTGGCTAAGAGGACTATTATTCCCATAGAGGATAGTTGTACTTTTAAGGATCCAATGGATAAAAAATTGGAGGCTTTACTAAAAAAGTTGTATGTCCACCAGTGTCTACAATGGCAACCTGCGGTGTGTATAGCCACTGTTACCAGCGCTGCGGCTTACTGGTTTGATGCGTTGTCTGAATCTCTTCAGACGGATACTCCTCTTGAGGAGATCCAGGACAGGATTAAGGCTCTTAAGTTAGCCAATTCCTTTATTACAGATGCTTCCTAACAGGTTATCAAACTGGGAGCCAAAATTTCTGGTTTTGTGGTCCTAGCCCACAGAGCTTTGTGGTTGAAGTCCTGGTCTGTGGATGTTTCATCTAAATCTAAGCTCATGGCTATTCCTTACAAGGGTAAGACCTTGTTTGGACCTGGTTTGGCGGAAATTATCTCGGATATTACTGGAGGGAATGGTTCTTTTCTTCCTAAAGATAAAAAGAATAAGCAGAAAGGACATCAGAGTAACTTTCGTTCCTTTCATATTTTTAAAGGCAAGTCTTCCTCCCCTTCCTCCAAGCAAGATCAAGCCCTAGGCTTCCTAGAAGCCCAACCAGTCCTGGAATTAGCATGAGTAAGGGTTTATAGCCCGAAACGTTGCGTTTGCTGCTATGTGCCTATACTTTATGAAAGCTAAATGGATCAATAAATGCTTTAAAGTTTAAAAACTTTTCTCCTCATTATTGGTGCTGTGGAATCCAGTTGCTGTTATCTTACAGAGAGGTGTTTGCAGTGGCCCTCTACTACGTGCATCAGGTGTGTGCTGTCTGCCAAATGTGAACAGTCCTGGAATAAGGGAAACCAATCTAAAAAGCCTTCAGCTGATTCCAAGTCAACATGAAGAGTTGGCCCCCAATCCGGGAGCACATCTTGTAGGGGGCAGACTCTCTCTTTTTTCCCAGGCTTGGATAAGAGATGTACCGGATCCCTGGGCGGTGGACATTGTCTCCCAGGGATACAAAATAGACTTCAAATCTTTTCCTCCCAGAGGCAGGTTTCTTCTCTACAGATTATTATTAGACCTTGCTGCCCTGGGGGTAATAGTTCCAGTTCCCTTTCAGGAAAGGGGTCTGGGATTGTACTCAAATCTGTTCGTAGTTCCAAAAAGGAGGGAACTTTTCTACCAATCCTAGATCTAAAATGTTTAAACAAGTTTCTCAGAGTTCCATCCTTCAAGATGGAGACTTTACGCTCCATTCTCCCTTTGTACAAGTGGGTCAGTTCATGACAACCATAGACCTAAAGGATGCATACCTTCATGTTCCCATTCACAGGGACCATCACAAGTTTCTGAGATTCGCGTTCTTGGACAATCATTTCCAGTTTGTGGCCCTTCCATTCGGCCTTGCCACAGCTCCTAGAATTTTTTCAAAGGTTCTGGGGGCTTTTTTAGCTGTGCTTTGATCTCGGGGCATTGCATTGGCACCTTATCTGGACGACATGCTTGTTTAGGCGCCAGCTTTTCAACAAGCATAATCTCATACGGATATCTTGTTGACTTTTCTTCGATCCCACGGATAGAAGGTGAATCGGGAAAAAAGTTCTCTGGTTCCAGCTACAAGGGTCGTATTTTTGGGGACCATAATAGACTCCCTGTTAATGAAGATTTTTCTGACGGAGGTCAGAAAAAGAAAGATTTTTTTAATCTTGCCTTGCCCTTCAATCCTCTCCACTGCTGTCAGTTGCTCAATGTATGGAGGTAATCAGTCTGATGGTGGCGTCCATGGACATCATTCCGTTCGCTCAGTTCCATCTCAGACCTTTGCAGTTATGCATGCTCAGACAATGGAACGGGGACTATACGGATCTGTCTCTGCATATAGATCTAGATCAGGCGTAAATAGACTCTCTTCCGTGGTGGCTTTCTGAGGACCATCTCTCCCAGGGTACTTGCTTCCGCAGACCCTCCTAGGTGATTGTGACCACGGGTGCCAGCCTTTTAGGTTGGGGAGCAGTATGGGGCTCGTTGAAGACTCAGGGCTTATGGACACGGGAGGAGTCTGTTCTGCCCATAAACATCTTGGAGCTGAGAGCAATCTTCAATGCTCTTTTGGCCTGGCCTCAGTTAGCCTCAGCCCAGTTTATCAGATTCCAGTCGGACAACATAACCTTGGTGGCCTACATCAACCACCAAGGGGGAACTCAGAGTTCCTTGGCCATGACAGAGGTGGCCCAAATTATTTAGTGGGCGGAGACCCACAACTGCTGTCTTTCTGCGATCCACATCCCAGGAGTGGACAATTGGGAAGCAAATTTTCTAAGCAGACAGACTTTTCATCCTGGGGAGTGGGAACTTCATCCAGATGTGTTTTCCAGCTTGACTCTCGAGTGGGGGCAGCCGGAGTTGGATCTCATGGCTTCTCGTCAGAGAATGCCAAACTTCCGAGGTACAGCTCGAGGTCAAGGGATCCGCAGGCATTTCTGATAGATTCTCTGGCAGTTCCTTGGAACTTCAGTCTAGCATACCTGTTTCCTCCATTCGCTCTCCTTCCAAGAGTCATTGCTCGAATCAAGCAGTAGAGGGCGTCTGTAATTCTAATAGCTCCGGTGTGGCCTCGCAGGATTTGATATGCAGACCTAGTGGAAATGTCATCTCTTCCACCTTGGAGACTTCCACTGAGGAAGGACCTTCTACTTTAGGGTCCCTTCCTTCATCCAAATCTCGTTTCTCTGAACCTGACTGCTTGGAGATTGAACGCTTACCTTTGTCTAAGCGAGGGTTCTCGGAATCTGTCATTGAGACTTTGATTCAGGCTTGTATGCCTGTGACTAGAAGGATTTACCATAAGATATGACGTAAATATCTGTACTGGTGTGAATCCAAAGGTTTTTTCGTGGAGTAAAGTCAGGATTCCTAAGATTTTGTCCTTTCTTCAGGAGGGTCTGGAGAAAGGGTTGTCAGCGAGTACCTTGAAGGGTCAAATATCTGCCTTGTCTATTTTATTGCATAAGCGTTTGACAGATGTACCAGATGTACAATCCTTTTGTCAGGCCTTGGTCAGAATCAGGCCTGTGTTTAAACCTGTTACTCCTCCCTGGAGTCTTAAAGGGACAGTATACTGTAAAATAGTTTTCCCTTAATGTGTTTACAATTGCTTTTTTTACCAACTACAGAGTAAAAAAATGTTTGAAAATTAGCTTTTTAAGGTTTATTTGTGTATTTTAAAGCTCTGATTTTGTGTTTTGAAGCCACAACCTAATAAAATGGGTTGAGCTTGTAGGTATAATCAGATCTCAATACTGTATCACATTGTGTACATATACTTGCTTCTTTATCTTATATCTGTCTATAAAGCAATCACCAGTACTTGGAGAGAACAATGGAAAATCAACATTTTATTACCTTATCTCTGCTATATCCCACTGGGAGTGTAATTTCTTTTGCTGGCTGTGTTTACAAAGCTTATCTATAGCTTGGACCTGTGGCCACAAACTTTCAGAATAGGTGGGGATACCACATGCTAAATCAACTATTTCAAATGCCAATATAAGGGTAAAGGAGCTACTTGTAAACAATTTAATACACTCCAGCAGGTAAAGTGGATCATCGGGAACAAATTAAAGGGGAGAAAATTTTTGAGTAAACTGTCCCTTTAACCTTGTTCTTAAAGTTTTACAGCAGGCTCCGTTTGAGCCTATGCATTCCTTTAGATATTGAGATGTTATCTTGGAAGGCTTTGTTTCTTGTTGCCATTTCTACTGCTCAGAGAGTTTCTGAGCTCTCAGCGTTACAGTATGATTCCCCTTACCTTATCTTTCATTCTGATAAGGTGGTTCTACGTACTAAGTTAGGTTTCCTTCCTAAGGTTGTTTCGGATGTGAATATTAATCAGGAAATCGTTGTTACTTCCTTGCGTCCTAATCCTTCTCATAAGGAGCGTTTGCTGCACAACCTAGATGTGGTGCGTGCATTGAAATTCTACTTACAGGCGACTAAGGATTTTCGCCAGTCTTCTGCTTTGTTTGTCTGTTTCTCTGGGTAACGCAAGGGTCAGAAAGCTACGGCTACTTCTCTTTCACTCTGGTTAAAGAGTATAATTTGTTTGGCCTATGAGACTGCTGGTCAGCAACCTCCTGAGAAAATTACAGCTCATTCCACAAGGGCTGTCTCTCTTCTTCCTGGGCTTTCAAAAATGAAGCTTCTGTGGAGGAGATTTGCATGGCTGCGACTTGGTCATCTTTGCATACTTTTTCCAAATTCTATAAGTTTGATACTTTTGCCTCGGCCGAGGCTTCCTTTGGGAGAAAGGTTATTTAAGCAGTGGTGCCTTCTGTTTAGGTTACCTGTCTTGTCCCTCCCTAATCATCTGTGTCCTCTAGCTTGGGTATTGATTCCCAACAGTAATTGATGATCCGTGGACTCACCGTGTCATTAGAAAGAAAACTAAATTTATGCTTACCTGATAAATGTATTTATTTCTTGAGACAGTGAGTCCACGGCCCGCCCTGTTTTTTAGACCGTTTTTGTTATGTAAACCTCAGACATCTCTGCACCTTGTGTTGCTTCCTTTCTCTCCTTTCCCTTTGGTCGATTGAATGGGGATTGTAGGTAGGGAAGTGATACTTAACAGCTTTGCTGTGGTGCTCTTTGCCTCCTCCTGCTGGCCAGGAGTGATATTCCCAACAGTAATTGATGATGATCCGTGGACTCATTGTGTCAAAAAAGAAATATATTTATCAGGTAAGTATAAATTTTGTTTTTGTGTAACAAAAATGTTTCACAAAACTCATAACTAAACTGTTACAAAGTACACAAACACCTATAAACTACCTATTAACCCCTAAACCGCTGCCCTCCTGCATCGCAAACACTATTTAAAGCTTATTAACCCCTAATCTGCAGCCCGCCCACATCCCCGCCACTATAATAAAGTTACTAACCCCTATTCCGCTACACATTTAAAAAAAACTAACACTACTAAAACAATTTAAGTCTAAAATTACAAAAAATAAAAAATACTAAATTCTGAAAAGTACCAAAAGAAATTATCAAAAATAAAAACAATTACACCTAATCTAATAGCCCTATAAAAATAAAAAAGGCCCCCAAAATAAAAACACCCCTAGCCTACAATAAACTACCAATAGCCCTTAAAAGGGCCTTTTGTAGGGCATTGCCCTAAAGAAATGAGCTCTTTTACCTTGAAAAAAATACAAAAACAAGACCGCCCAACAGTAAAACCCACCACCCAACCCCCAAAATAAAAAACCTAACTAACAAAAACCTAAGCTACCCATTGCCCTGAAAAGGGCATTTGTATGGGCATTGCCCTTAAAAGGGCATTCAGCTCTTTTACATTGCCCTGAAAAAGGCATTCAGCTCTTTTTTTTTTTATTATAAAAACCCCAAACCCTAATCTAAAAAAAAAACACCCATTTTTAAAAAAATAAAAAAAACCTAACACTAACCCCCGAAGATCCACTTACAGTTTCTGAAGTACAGACATCCTAGCGGCGAGAAGTCTTTATCCAGGTGGTATCTTCTATCTTCATCCTGGCGGCGCGGATCAGTTCCATCCTTGAAGACATCCGTCGCGGAGCATCCTCTTCATACGGTCACCGCCGTACGCTGAATCTTTAATGCAAGGGAGCCGTTTCAAAATGGTGTCCTTTGCATTCCTATTGGCTGATTTGATTCTTTAAATTCAAATCAACCAATAGGATGAGAGCTACTGAAATCCTATTGGCTGTTTAAATCAGCCAATCGGATGAGAGCTACTGAAATTCTATTGGCTGATTTGAATAGCCAATAGAATTTCATTCGCTCTCATCCTATTAGCTGTTATATAAAAGGAAGCACAAAAATAGAATAGCAAAATAATGAAAACAGATCTCTTTTTTTTTTTTCCCATGACAGTTTGTTAAGGAGGGGCGTTAACAAAGCTACTAGTGGGGCTGTATAAATATTGCTTCATATACCACTTACATGAAGAAGAAGAATTGCTTATTTTCATTGATGAATAAGGCGGAGGTACTAATACGACTGGATAATTTTTTTTACATTTCCTCAGCTCGCCCATGGAAAAGCGCAAAACTCCCCACTTTTGTTTTGATAAATTTGAGCGCACAGATTTGTTCTCTAAAGAGAATTCTCCTTGCCCTTGTTAAATTTTGCTCATAGTATATGATTTGTACCTCATTAGAACAGATGCTTGTGACTAGAGTTAAAAATGTGTGTTAAACCTATAAATATATATTGTCATTATCTATATTTATATGATTATGTTTGAGATGTTATAGTTTTTTTGCCTGCAAATTTGCCTTTATCTCCATTTCAGACATTTTGGTGCCATATACATTAAAAAGAGTAAATATATTGTAATTGTTATTAATTGCGGCCCTACAATGGGTCTTATTAGATAAAACACCTACATTTTCTGCCATAATTAAGGTCAGTAAACTTCCTCTGAAACTATTGTACTATAAACAGACAAGCCCATATAATTACACAGAGATACCAGGAGAGTAGATTGTTGCGTTTCAAGAATTTCAGGAAAAGTTTGTGATTAGCCTTGTCACAATAACATATACCTGTATTTATAATGCATTTTAACCTTTTGACTTTGCCTGAAGATTTAGAATTGTGAGAACCTGACTTAGGGCTTGATGATAAAAAAAACTCGCCATCATAGAGAGAAATCTCACAAAATCTTTGGTGGCTTTTTTTGAGCCATATATTGCAATGTATGTGTGTGTCCTTCATGTGAATTGCTAGCTAAACAGCGTTTAAGCTACAATTTGCCTTATGGCCTTGTCAAGTAACTAACCCCCCGAAAATTGAGCAATTTATAATTCTCAAAACTTGAAACTGCTAACTCTGCTACATATATGTAACTAATTTGCGTTATCAGATAACAACTGCAAAACAATGCAATTTATACTAACTTTATGACTGTGGCTAGCCTTGTTGTCTGTAGACTAAAGCCCAGATTGGCTACTCTAAATAAGGTAAATGGTGGGTAGAGTTTGGCTATTGAAAAATAATTGTAGTTAAAAGGATTTTAAGTTTTCAGATCCCCAAGACTTACATTATAGGAAAGGTTAGGCGATTACCTTTCCAATGGTGGGTCTTGGGGGTCTGTAGCTGCTTAGATGCCTGAGATACAGACGTCTAAGCAGCATGCCCCCTTTCCCTATACTTTGTATTGTCAGTTTGTTAATAAAGTTGCACGGTGACGTCATCACGTCATTGCGCGTGACATCACCGCGCAAAACGGGAAGCCCCGGCGATGCCTGTCACTATGCAGGTCTGATCGCCGGAGTTGGAGCGGGTGGGAGCCCCCAGATCTCCCTCAATGTGGGAGAGTGCTAGCAACGGCTCTGAGCCGTCGTTAGCACCAGAGTGGGAAACTCTGTGACGGCTCAGAGCCGTCGTTGGCACTCAAGGGGTTAAACTAAGCACTTAAAGGGACAGTCTAGTTCAAAATAAACTTTCATGATTCAGATAGAGAATGTAATATTAAACAATTTTCCAATTTACTTTTAGCACCAATATTGCTTTTTTCTCTTGGTATTCTTAGTTGAAAGCTAAACCTAGGAGGTTCATATGCTAATTTCTAAGCCCTTGAAGGCCACCTCTTCTCTCAGGGCATTTTGACAGTTTTTCACCTCTAGAGGGTGTTAGTTCATGAGTGTCATATAGATAACACTGTGCTCAGGCACGTGGAGTTCAGGTGAGCCAGCTCTGATTGGCTAAAATGGATGTCTTGTCAAAAGAACTGTAATAAGGGGCATTTTGCAGAGGCTTAGATAAAAGGTAATCCCAGAAGTTAAAAGTGTATTTATATAACTGTATTGGTTGTGCAAAACTAGGGAATGGTTAATAAAGGGATTATCTATCTTTTTAAACAATACAAATTCTGGTGTAAACTGTCCCTTTAAGGTACAATAGGTGTCATTAATCACTTTTTTTGTATTTTTTATGCATTTGCAATATTATAGTTTCTATGCAAGTAAACCCTCTGTGAAACACATTGCAGCAACCCTATCACAGTAGGTAACCTAGGTTTTATATGTGGGAATGCGCACAGATGTTACGCATGCGCACTGTAATGCTGCTGATGCCTTATCCTACGTCACTGGCTTGTGTTGTAGAATCCGTCCCATCTCTTCTCTCCCAAGAGATATGCCTGATCATTGAGTGCACAGGGTTATGGACCCATTGTGCATGTCCACATCGTTCAATCTAATGCGCAAGCGATCTGGAGTGAGCTTATAAAATATTAATATGCAGGAGCTCATTATACGCATTGATTTGATTGGATAAGAACTTTTGTAGACTTGCCCAACATTTATGAAAGATGCCTTGAATTGCACGTCACAGCAGTAAGAGAAGAAAGTTTGTGGCATGATTATAGAAAGAGTAAAACATATTTTGAAAACATTTTAATTGGATTATGCTTATATGTCCCTTTAATGGCAGTTTGTGTTATCCAAAACAAATGGTTTTGTTACCAAATCATTTTTTCTAACAGTACCAAACCAAAGATTCAGACAGAGAAGTTTGTTCCTGCCTCTGTGTGTGTGTATGTATGTATGAATGAACAAAGAGAAGCAGGCACTCACCGGTATTTAAATAAAGGATATCTTTTAATCCCACAAAGTGTGACGTTTTATATATAGATAGATAGATAGATAGATAGATAGATAGATAGATAGATAGATAGATAAATAGAGATATAGAAGTAGTGCACATGTTTTTTATAAAAAAGCTATGATTTGTGCATAAAGATTATTTACTGACCATTCTGACCCGTTAGGGGGCAAAAATCCAAAATGGAAATTTTAATGCATGCAGGTAAATCAAGCTAATTGATGCACAGGTGTTATAAAAGAAGGTGATTTTCCCATAATCCATTGCATGACTAAGGGTCTGTGTTGACTCGAAACGTCGCTGTTTTTAACTTGGTCTGTTACCTCAATAAAGTGGAAATTTTGTATGAATAAGTGCTGACGCTATTTGCTTCATTATATATATATATATATATATATATATATATATATATATATATATATTTATATATACGTTGATTGGAGTAGCCGTGTTAGTCCAGAGATTTTTTTTCTCCTTCTGTCCATATGATGAAAATATCATCTATATAGCGAAAGTATTTGAAGGGTTTGTAAGGGTGAGTGGCTAGGAATCTCTGTTCTAAGTCAGCCATGAAGAGGTTTGCGTACTGTGGTGCCATTTTGGTGCCCATGGCTGTTCCCATGGTTTGTAAGTAGATGGAGTGGTTGAAGATGAAATTCTGTAAGTTTACTGACTGTTAAAGCACTATATGTCTGGCTAGGGCTGTCGGAAGAAAGAAAGTTTAAGCAGGCATCAATACCATCTTTATGTGGAATATTGCTGTACAGGGATTCCACATCCATTGTCACAAGTATAGTATCCTCTGGCAATTCTGTTTTCTGACTGATTTTGTTAAGAAAATCAGTGGTGTCTTTTATAAAGCTAGTGGTGTTAATAACTAAAGGCTTAAGAATATTCTCCACTAGGCACGATATTTGCTCAGTCAGAGTTTCCATGCCTGTTATTATTGGTCTTCTTAACACATTATCAAAAATTTTTGTAATGTACTTTCATTTAGTCAATTACATTGTATATTCCACATTCTTTATACATAGGTACACAGGTAAGACTATGTCCACACTTTGTCTTTTTTTTACTTTTGTATTCCCCCTGTATATACAATTTCACATCTTTATAGATATTGATTCAATGTTGATATATAACTTTATGTCAGTATATGCTCTATGTATAGCTATATATTTCCCCTGTCTGTTCTCCTACACTGGACACTGTCTGCCTGTTACCTAAGCCCCCCTCATGATTTTTACGACACCTCCTCCTCCCTGCACTTTCTGTCTTCTTAGCTATTCTGTGTTTTAAGATACAATCTGTAAATTCCATTGAATTGGTTAGTATTGCTTCAGACTTGATAAAGGAAGGAACTCTTCCAAAAGCTTGTCAACTTATAAATGTATAGTTAGTCCAATAAAAAAGTATCATTGCTCAGTGCAATACTCTTGTTATTTTGGGATATATATGAATTATATATGATGGCAAGTTATTGAATTCATCAGAAATACTACGCGAGGGGGAGATAGAACTGCTAAACTATTACATAGGGAGGCATTTTGGATTTTTACCCTGCGGACAAGACGTCCACAAGGATTTAATGCCACGGGGGATATAATCAATCATTGGCAGTTCTAAAGTACCACAGTATTCCTTTCCTTACCTCCTTTCCTCCTTTTTCTTTTTCTCTTTCTTTTTCTTTCTCTATTTCTAACCAAGTGCACTAAATAGTGCCATACTTGGTGGATAGGTTGTATAAAACATATGTTATTCAACCAATAGAGGCTGATTTGGTTAACACCATTCCATATAGCAAAGGTATTTATTTCATTAAGTCACTTTTTTATGGTTTATAGCCAGTTTAGTATACAAACATACAAGTACTTTAATATGTTAGCACTAGGGACCATAATACACATAAAGTAAGCAAGCCTATTATTAGCAGTTGAGAATTAATTTATTCTAGTAGGTTACTAAGATATAATAAGGTTTTCCTTCCCTTTATGTGTAACGAAGTACTGTTAGCAGAGCTATACTAGGGAAAAGTAGGTTTAACACCCTGGATCCTAAGTATTGGCATAGGTAGTTACTAATGTTACTTAACTTAATTAAACCTGTATTTAATTTATGAAGTGTACTTATTCTAGATTGAATTTTTTACCTTAGCTAGTGGTTCATTATGTACATTTAACCCCCCAGTGTTATTAGAATAGTATCTTACAGTCTGTATATATGTATATATTTTGTCATGTCCGAATAGCACACATTGTCCAGAAACAGCTGTTGATCCTTGATTACTAATTTCTTTTGTGACTATATAAGGGTTAACGCCGGATGTAGCTGCATGGTCTATGATTAAGGCATTTCTAGCCGAAACGCGTAAGACCGGCTACGGCTTGATCTGATGGCACTAGCTATTTTTATCTTTTTTATGTAGATATATTGTTTTTGTACCTGATGTCCAATAAAGGAGTTTATGCTTTCAAGATGGTTCGCTGGATTTCCATTATTTGATGCTATATATATATATATATATATATATATCTGAACACAAAACTGGCACTATGTGGTCTTTCCAAAAAATCTTTTACTGTGAAAGTAGTGACGTTTCAGGGACAAAGTATCCCCTTCCTCCACTTTGTCCCCGAAACATCACTACTGTCACAGTAAAAGATTTTTTTGGAAAGAACAGAGTTTGCCAGTTTTGTGTTCAGCTATATTTAATTACACTAGCACCCTGGCAGTTGATATACTGAGTGAGAGTGCTCTCCCGTGTTACTATATATATATATATATATATATATATATATATATATATATATATATATATATATATATATATATATATACACTCGTCTATAAATATACTATTATTTATTTTTCTTGTTTTATATTTTGATATATAGATATACAGTATATAACAATTCAAAGAAGAAAAGGAGTTGCAGGTGATACCATCAGAATATGATGAAATCCAAAAAGTTTTATTCCAAGTTACAGTAAAAAGTAATGTCCAAAGCACACACACAATAGTAGTACTCAACCCCAGCACACAGGAGCTGCCTCCGACGCGTTTCCTGCTAATACAAGCACTTCAGCAGGGATCCCAGATCAATGTGGTTGAATCCGCACTATGTAATCTCTCCAGAACGCATCGCTATCCTGCGAACTGTGGGACCGGTTCAAGCTTTTATTGAATTTATCTACTAGTGATTTAAACTTTGTGCTCACTTTACTGAAAAGTGTGACGTTCATCTCGGAGAATTAAAGTAACCTCTTTCTTTATTTCACATTATCTGCATTGCGGTTCTGACACGCTCCGCATTGAAGTGTATAACTCCGTCGATCAAACATTTGCTGATGCTACATATACTTAGTGTAACAAGTTAACACTTCATATATACTCCAAAGTGAATTGTGTGTCTGGATATATCACATATATTTTACATACAGAGATGAGGGTGATTCATTATTATCCTGGGAGCCATGATTATCTAAATTCATTTAGAGACTTTGTGTGCGAGTGTTGTCTTGAGATATATATATAAAGTTTTCCTCTGTGAAAAGCACAATTGGGCAGAAAGAAGCTACTACCAGGTGGCAACCGGTCCATAGAACAAGCTATTGATGCTGCTGTTCGTTCCTGGCAGACTGCTTCTCATTCTGTTTTGCATATGTAAATATGACCCTGGGGATAGTCTCCCTAAGGGTGATGGGGGAAACCAGACGTGGACTCCTTGCCCAATGTGCTTAGAGGGAGATGGCTGCACCTCACTGACGAGGCCCAAAGGAGGCCGAAACGATCGTCTGGGGTTGTCATGTTCCTTGTTCAGAGGAGAATTGCCTGGTATTTCGGGGCTGGACTGACCATGTTGGCGGGATCAGACTGATATACTACAGGAAAGTTTTCCTCTGTGAAAAGCACAATTGGGCAGAAAGAAGCTACTACCAGGTGGCAACCGGGCCATAGAACAAGCTATTGATGCTGCTGTTCGTTCCTGGCAGACTGCTTCTCATTCTGTTTTGCATATGTAAATATGACCCTGGGGATAGTCTCCCTAAGGGTGATGGGGGAAACCAGACGTGGACTCCTTGCCCAATGTGCTTAGAGGGAGATGGCTGCACCTCACTGACGAGGCCCAAAGGAGGCCGAAACGATCGTCTGGGGTTGTCATGTTCCTTGTTCAGAGGAGAATTGCCTGGTATTTCGGGGCTGGACTGACCATGTTGGCGGGATCAGACTGAT
Source organism: Bombina bombina (assembly GCF_027579735.1). Classification (NCBI taxonomy): domain Eukaryota; kingdom Metazoa; phylum Chordata; class Amphibia; order Anura; family Bombinatoridae; genus Bombina; species Bombina bombina. Next base: position 536,165,884 of record NC_069503.1, read on the forward strand.
ATACTACAGGAAAGTTTTCCTCGGTGAAAAGCACAATTGGGCAGAAAGAAGCTACTACCAGGTGGCAACCGGGCCATAGAACAAGCTATTGATGCTGCTGTTCGTTCCTGGCAGACTGCTTCTCATTCTGTTTTGTATATATATATATATATATATATATATATATATATATACGGTCTGATGAAGGGGAGCATTACCGAATAAACTATTTGTTTATACTTAAGTCCAGAGAGTGCTGTTTCCTGTTTGATATATATATATATATATATCATAGGGATGGTACGGTCTAGATTTATCACAAATCAGTTGTAGGCTCGTTCATTTGAGCCTGCAACTGATATTTATGAAGCAACTGGAGCTGGAAAATTAAAATCACCCTGAATTCATTCGACCAAGGTGATTGACAAGCCATACTTTCACGCAATTGGTTGCACAAGGGTAAGGGGGAGTATCATTGCACAAGTATTTATTTATGCAATGATAAATACGGGAAACATATGCGCCCCACAATCTGCGATGGAATGCAGACAGGTTGATGTGTCCGTTTGCAGATTAGTTAATCTTGCCCTTTGGGTAAGTTTTCAAAGAAATGTATTGATGCAGTGTTAACACTGTGAAGTAGTTTCACGTCTTTACCATTAAATCTCCTAGATCCTGAATAAACCAAAATCCTGAGTTGTTGAAAGGGATTAGTGAATGTTTGGGCTTGTCTATTTAGAGATTTGTCATGAATATTTGTACCCTATTGTACCTCAAAATGTTTCCTTCAGTATAACTGGTCAGAGTGACAGCCTGACCTGATAATAAACCATTTCTCCAACATAGGTGTGTCCGGTCCACGGCGTCATCCTTACTTGTGGGATATTCTCTTCCCCAACAGGAAATGGCAAAGAGCCCAGCAAAGCTGGTCACATGATCCCTCCTAGGCTCCGCCTACCCCAGTCATTCTCTTTGCCGTTGTACAGGCAACATCTCCACGGAGATGGCTTAGAGTTTTTTAGTGTTTAACTGTAGTTTTTATTATTCAATCAAGAGTTTGTTATTTTGAAATAGTGCTGGTATGTACTATTTACTCAGAAACAGAAAAGAGATGAAGATTTCTGTTTGTATGAGGAAAATGATTTTAGCAACCGTCACTAAAATCCATGGCTGTTCCACACAGGACTGTTGAGAGCAATTAACTTCAGTTGGGGGAACAGTGAGCAGTCTCTTGCTGCTTGAGGTATGACACATTCTAACAAGACGATGTAATGCTGGAAGCTGTCATTTTCCCTATGGGATCCGGTAAGCCATGTTTATTACGATCGTAAATAAGGGCTTCACAAGGGCTTATTAAGACTGTAGACTTTTTCTGGGCTAAATCGATTCATTATTAACACATATTTAGCCTTGAGGAATCATTTTATCTGGGTATTTTGATATAATAATATCGGCAGGCACTGTTTTAGACACCTTATTCTTTAGGGGCTTTCCCAAAGCATAGGCAGAGCCTCATTTTCGCGCCGGTGTTGCGCACTTGTTTTTGAGAGGCATGGCATGCAGTCGCATGTGAGAGGAGCTCTGATACTTAGAAAAGACTTTCTGAAGGCGTCATTTGGTATCGTATTCCCCTTTGGGCTTGGTTGGGTCTCAGCAAAGCAGATACCAGGGACTGTAAAGGGGTTAAAGTTCAAAACGGCTCCGGTTCCGTTATTTTAAGGGTTAAAGCTTCCAAATTTGGTGTGCAATACTTTTAAGGCTTTAAGACACTGTGGTGAAAATTTGGTGAATTTTGAACAATTCCTTCATGTTTTTTCGCAATTGCAGTAATAAAGTGTGTTCAGTTTAAAATTTAAAGTGACAGTAACGGTTTTATTTTAAAACGTTTTTTGTACTTTGTTATCAAGTTTATGCCTGTTTAACATGTCTGAACTACCAGATAGACTGTGTTCTGAATGTGGGGAAGCCAGAGTTCCTTCTCATTTAAATAAATGTGATTTATGTGACAATGACAATGATGCCCAAGATGATTCCTCAAGTGAGGGGAGTAAGCATGGTACTGCATCATTCCCTCCTTCGTCTACACGAGTCTTGCCCACTCAGGAGGCCCCTAGTACATCTAGCGCGCCAATACTCCTTACTATGCAACAATTAACGGCTGTAATGGATAATTCTGTCAAAAACATTTTAGCCAAAATGAACACTTATCAGCGTAAGCGCGACTGCTCTGTTTTAGATACTGAAGAGCATGACGACGCTGATAATAATGTTTCTGAAGGGCCCCTAACCCAGTCTGATGGGGCCAGGGAGGTTTTGTCTGAGGGAGAAATTACTGATTCAGGGAACATTTCTCAACATGCTGAACCTGATGTGATTACATTTAAATTTAAGTTGGAACATCTCCGCATTCTGCTTAAGGAGGTATTATCCACTCTGGATGATTGTGACAAGTTGGTCATCCCAGAGAAACTATGTAAAATGGACAAGTTCCTAGAGGTGCCGGGGCTCCCAGAAGCTTTTCCTATACCCAAGCGGGTGGCGGACATTGTTAATAAAGAATGGGAAAGGCCCGGTATTCCTTTCGTCCCTCCCCCCATATTTAAAAAATTGTTTCCTATGGTCGACCCCAGAAAGGACTTATGGCAGACAGTCCCCAAGGTCGAGGGAGCGGTTTCCACTTTAAACAAACGCACCACTATACCCATAGAGGATAGTTGTGCTTTCAAAGATCCTATGGATAAAAAATTAGAAGGTTTGCTTAAAAAGATGTTTGTTCAGCAGGGTTACCTTCTACAACCAATTTCATGCGTTGTCCCTGTCGCTACAGCCGCATGTTTCTGGTTCTATGAGCTGATAAAGGCGGTCGATAGTGATTCTCCTCCTTATGAGGAGATTATGGACAGAATCAATGCTCTCAAATTGGCTAATTCTTTTACCCTAGACGCCACTTTGCAATTGGCTAGGTTAGCGGCTAAGAATTCTGGGTTTGCTATTGTGGCGCGCAGAGCGCTTTGGTTGAAATCTTGGTCGGCTGATGCGTCTTCCAAGAACAAGCTACTTAACATTCCTTTCAAGGGGAAAACGCTGTTTGGCCCTGACTTGAAAGAGATTATCTCTGATATCACTGGGGGTAAGGGCCACGCCCTTCCTCAGGATCGGCCTTTCAAGGCAAAAAATAAACCTAATTTTCGTCCCTTTCGTAGAAACGGACCAGCCCAAAGTGCTACGTCCTCTAAGCAAGAGGGTAATACTTCTCAAGCCAAGCCAGCTTGGAGACCAATGCAAGGCTGGAACAAGGGAAAGCAGGCCAAGAAACCTGCCACTGCTACCAAGACAGCATGAAATGTTGGCCCCCGATCCGGGACCGGATCTGGTGGGGGGCAGACTCTCTCTCTTCGCTCAGGCTTGGGCAAGAGATGTTCTGGATCCTTGGGCGCTAGAAATAGTCTCCCAAGGTTATCTTCTGGAATTCAAGGGGCTTCCCCCAAGGGGGAGGTTCCACAGGTCTCAGTTGTCTTCAGACCACATAAAAAGACAGGCATTCTTACATTGTGTAGAAGACCTGTTAAAAATGGGAGTGATTCATCCTGTTCCATTAAGAGAACAAGGGATGGGGTTCTACTCCAATCTGTTCATAGTTCCCAAAAAAGAGGGAACGTTCAGACCAATCTTAGATCTCAAGATCTTAAACAAGTTTCTCAAGGTTCCATCGTTCAAGATGGAAACCATTCGAACTATTCTTCCTTCCATCCAGGAAGGTCAATTCATGACCACGGTGGATTTAAAGGATGCGTATCTACATATTCCTATCCACAAGGAACATCATCGGTTCCTAAGGTTCGCATTCCTGGACAAACATTACCAGTTCGTGGCGCTTCCTTTCGGATTAGCCACTGCTCCAAGGATTTTCACAAAGGTACTAGGGTCCCTTCTAGCTGTGCTAAGACCAAGGGGCATTGCTGTAGTTCCTTATTTGGACGACATTCTGATTCAAGCGTCGTCCCTTCCTCAAGCAAAGGCTCACACAGACATAGTCCTGGCCTTTCTCAGATCTCACGGATGGAAAGTGAACGTGGAAAAGAGTTCTCTATCTCCGTCAACAAGGGTTCCCTTCTTGGGAACAATAATAGACTCCTTAGAAATGAGGATATTTCTGACAGAGGCCAGAAAAACAAAGCTTCTAGACTCTTGTCGGATACTTCATTCCGTTCCTCTTCCTTCCATAGCTCAGTGCATGGAAGTGATCGGGTTGATGGTAGCGGCAATGGACATAGTTCCTTTTGCGCGCATTCATCTAAGACCATTACAACTGTGCATGCTCAGTCAGTGGAATGGGGATTATACAGACTTGTCTCCGAAGATACAAGTAAATCAGAGGACCAGAGACTCACTCCGTTGGTGGCTGTCCCTGGACAACCTGTCACAAGGGATGACATTCCGCAGACCAGAGTGGGTCATTGTCACGACCGACGCCAGTCTGATGGGCAGGGGCGCGGTCTGGGGATCCCTGAAAGCTCAGGGTCTTTGGTCTCGGGAAGAATCTCTTCTACCGATAAATATTCTGGAACTAAGAGCGATATTCAATGCTCTCAAGGCTTGGCCTCAGCTAGCGAGGGCCAAGTTCATACGGTTTCAATCAGACAACATGACAACTGTTGCGTACATCAACCATCAGGGGGGAACAAGAAGTTCCCTAGCGATGGAAGAAGTGACCAAAATCATTCTATGGGCGGAGTCTCACTCCTGCCACCTGTCCGCTATCCACATCCCAGGAGTGGAAAATTGGGAAGCGGATTTTCTGAGTCGTCAGACATTGCATCCGGGGGAGTGGGAACTCCATCCGGAAATCTTTGCCCAAGTCACTCAGCTGTGGGGCATTCCAGACATGGATCTGATGGCCTCTCGTCAGAACTTCAAAGTTCCTTGCTACGGGTCCAGATCCAGGGATCCCAAGGCGGCTCTAGTGGATGCACTAGTAGCACCTTGGACCTTCAAACTAGCTTATGTGTTCCCGCCGTTTCCTCTCATCCCCAGGCTGGTAGCCAGGATCAATCAGGAGAGGGCGTCGGTGATCTTGATAGCTCCTGCGTGGCCACGCAGGACTTGGTATGCAGATCTGGTGAATATGTCATCGGCTCCACCTTGGAAGCTACCTTTGAGACGAGACCTTCTTGTTCAGGGTCCGTTCGAACATCCGAACCTGGTTTCACTCCAGCTGACTGCTTGGAGATTGAACGCTTGATCTTATCGAAGCGAGGGTTCTCAGATTCTGTTATCGATACTCTTGTTCAGGCCAGAAAGCCTGTAACTAGAAAGATTTACCACAAAATTTGGAAAAAATATATCTGTTGTTGTGAATCTAAAGGATTCCCTTGGGACAAGGTTAAGATTCCTAAGATTCTATCCTTCCTTCAAGAAGGATTGGAAAAAGGATTATCTGCAAGTTCCCTGAAGGGACAGATTTCTGCCTTGTCTGTGTTACTTCACAAAAAGCTGGCAGCTGTGCCAGATGTTCAAGCCTTTGTTCAGGCTCTGGTTAGAATTAAGCCTGTTTACAAACCTTTGACTCCTCCTTGGAGTCTCAATTTAGTTCTTTCAGTTCTTCAGGGGGTTCCGTTTGAACCCTTACATTCCGTTGATATTAAGTTATTATCTTGGAAAGTTTTGTTTTTAGTTGCAATTTCTTCTGCTAGAAGAGTTTCAGAATTATCTGCTCTGCAGTGTTCTCCTCCTTATCTGGTGTTCCATGCAGATAAGGTGGTTTTACGTACTAAACCTGGTTTTCTTCCAAAAGTTGTTTCTAACAAAAACATTAACCAGGAGATTATCGTACCTTCTCTGTGTCCGAAACCAGTTTCAAAGAAGGAACGTTTGTTGCACAATTTGGATGTTGTTCGCGCTCTAAAATTCTATTTAGAAGCTACAAAGGATTTTAGACAAACATCTTCCTTGTTTGTTGTTTATTCCGGTAAAAGGAGAGGTCAAAAAGCAACTTCTACCTCTCTCTCTTTTTGGATTAAAAGCATCATCAGATTGGCTTACGAGACTGCCGGACGGCAGCCTCCCGAAAGAATCACAGCTCATTCCACTAGGGCTGTGGCTTCCACATGGGCCTTCAAGAACGAGGCTTCTGTTGATCAGATATGTAGGGCAGCGACTTGGTCTTCACTGCACACTTTTACCAAATTTTACAAGTTTGATACTTTTGCTTCTTCTGAGGCTATTTTTGGGAGAAAGGTTTTGCAAACCGTGGTGCCTTCCATTTAGGTGACCTGATTTGCTCCCTCCCTTCATCCGTGTCCTAAAGCTTTGGTATTGGTTCCCACAAGTAAGGATGACGCCGTGGACCGGACACACCTATGTTGGAGAAAACAGAATTTATGTTTACCTGATAAATTACTTTCTCCAACGGTGTGTCCGGTCCACGGCCCGCCCTGGTTTTTTTTAATCAGGTCTGATAATTTATTTTCTTTAACTACAGTCACCACGGTACCATATGGTTTCTCCTATGCAAATATTCCTCCTTAACGTCGGTCGAATGACTGGGGTAGGCGGAGCCTAGGAGGGATCATGTGACCAGCTTTGCTGGGCTCTTTGCCATTTCCTGTTGGGGAAGAGAATATCCCACAAGTAAGGATGACGCCGTGGACCGGACACACCGTTGGAGAAAGTAATTTATCAGGTAAACATAAATTCTGTTTTATGTGCCCCCACTAGGGCTGGGCGATGTGGGTGGGGGGGGGGGGAAATCACGATTTTATTAAAAATTACTATAACACCTTAATTTTTTAATAAAACGTTTATTTAACACTACAGAATCTTACTGTACATGTTTCTCAATGTCCAATACACTCTTGGAGCATAAAAATACAAACCACAAAATAGTTAAAATAAAATTAGCTGCCTGTACTGTGGTTACATAGTAGCCACTAGCCATCATGTTGAATATATTATTATTTACAATTCACTTCACAATACATCCTACAAGCAACCCTTAATAAACATATATAAATAAAATATATTGTAATATGTAATAAAACTCAATGTTATGCGTCATAGAACTTAAAAAAAAAAGTCAGTAAGGCACTTTAAAGTTTTTGTACAATACTCACTTTATTGCTCACAACTTTGAGCTGTACCACCGCTTGACCACCGCCACACCACTCCCAGATGACTCTCAGATGAATGCTTCCACACACACTCTGCAATCTCTTCCAAAATGGCCGTTTCGCAGGCATTCTCAGGTCCGCACACTGGTCTGCCTTTCATCCTCCCTCTCTGTCTCCGTTTTCATGACAGAGTATTTTATTTTCAAAAAATCGTGTACACTTGCGGTTTTAAAACCATGGCGATTAATCGTGGTTTAAAACCGCATCCGCGATTAATCGTGCAGCCCTAGCCCCCACCATGTTGTTACACATCAATGTACTATTCAGGGATGCATACAACCTACACTAAACTTTCCTAACTCCATTGTTATCCCCTTAAATCCCATAGCATGTATGCCTAGGAGCCCAGCTGTTTGTAGATCACCCTCATAAGAGCTGACTACAACAGTGCAACTCTCGGCAGGGCCCTCTACCCATTTGATCCCTATAAATGTTATCTTGTATACCGCCTATGTTTACAGTAGAGCTGCAACAACTAATCGAAATAATCGATTATGAAAATAGTTGTCAACGAATCGCATAATCGATTAGTTGGTCAACGATTAGTTGGTTTGCACACAGCACCAGATGCTTCACTCTGATGAACTCCTGCACATGGTATTGTGTTTTATATTTCTGTCCTTAGCCTAAATAACAGCTACAGACGTTTACTTTTCACTTTTTCAGGATAGTATAAGTTTCTTTTTAAGTATACAACTACTCCTGACTTATGTGCAACCCAGAAATAATAGGAGTCATAATTTGGATTGTTTATGTTAAATCAGGTGATATGGGACTATGCTTTGCATGATATAGTGATGGGCTTGTTATTTTATTTATTTTTTTAAATAAATTGTGATTTGTACCAGATTCAACCTCTAAGTATATATTTGTTATTTTAAGAGCAGACTAGATATTGTTTTCCCTAACCTTATAGCTGGTTATTTACCATAGCATATAGAAGTTTAAGATATTTTTATGTTAGAATGAAGTCCAGGTTAACTTTAGTAAGAGGCCCCATGCCAAGGAAGAAATCACTTTGCATTGGTGGAGCTAAATATCCCACCTTGGCAAAACCCTTCTTATGCATCTCAGGCACCTCAACACCATCTGAGCGCCTCTTCTCGGCTGCAGGCAAAATAGCTTGCAAAAAGAGAGCCGGCCTCCGCCAGGAGCATGTCGGTGTGTTGACATTGTTGCATTTCTATGCAAAGTTCCTAACAGAATGTTATAGCCAGTGATAGTCTACCTCTTTCTAGTTCTACCGCTTCAAAAAGTTTGTGGTTTTGGTTTTGCTTAATTATAAAAATGTGCTCTGCTGCTTACAAATTGGACAAACAGTTATGTTAATATTAAGTTTGACGTTTTATATTTGTAACACTCAGTATATGGAATCTATTTTAAATACAGGAATAAACTAAAAAAATTTTTTTATCCGATTAGTCGATTAATCGAAAAAATAATTGGACGATTAATCGATTATGAAAATAATCGTTAGTTGCAGCCCTAGTTTACAGCCCTGCAGAATCTGTTGGCGCTCTACAAATACCTGATGATAATAATAATAATGTTACAGCCTCTTAATTATCTCAAGAGTTCCTATTTTAAAAGCTTTTCTTTCAAATACTTATAATTCTATAATAGGAGTCTAGGGGAAAAAATTCCAGAGTTAAAACAAAAAACATTTGACAGGAAGACATGATACACACATATTTTCTATGTTCCATCTAAAAAGAAATGTTTAAAATGATTCAAAATGTGTTACAGTGCTTTGTAACTAAAAAAAAACCTTGCGCAAAATAAATTGTTTGTTTTGTGAGGTGACCCATCAGCTAATGAGCATTAGAGTCCAGGAATGCTAAACACTTACTGTTAGATTATCTTTACTTTTACACAGCTTTTAGTTTTTTTTTCATGCAATGAATATTTTATCATTTTAACTGATTCTCTTTCATATAGATGAAAAACATTGAGTAATATGTCCCTGCTTGTGACAGAATGTGTATTTCTCAAAAACGTAAATACATATACACACATGTATTAAAAGAAATAGCAGCTCCATTGTATATTTTATAAACATATTTCAGCTGTGGATACTAATTATACTTAGAAAAACTGCTACAGGACTATGATAGCGTAGGGGCAGAGCAACTGACGCACTTAAAGGGACAGTGTCCTGTAAAAAAAAAATATTCTCTTTAATGAATGAATGAGTAACTTGTATAGCGCTGCACCGCAAACTAAATCGCCCTACTGTTTTCGCAATTATTCATTTTATCTGCTGGAGTGTATTGAGTTGTTTTTAGTTTTAGTTGTATTTAGTTTTATGTTGTCTTGAAAATGGAGGATTTTACATGTGGTATCCCCATAGCCAACCCAAGAAATTACACTCCCACTGAGGTGTAGGAGAGAGAAGTAATACAATGTTAATTGAATGATTATCTCTAAGTACTGAGCTTTGGAATCAATACAGAGATAAGATAAGGAAGCATTTCTATTTATAAATGTATAAGCTAAGTAGTAGAGGTTTACTCCCCGAAACGTCAATAAATTTGACTCCATGTTTGAAAAAATCCTGGTCTGTTTCTGTTTTTTGGTGAAGATATATATATATATATATATATATATATATATATATATATATATATATATATATATATATACACACACACATATATACACACAAACAAAAAGGTATCGGCGCACATCCATTTTCAAAAGCACAACATATTTTTTGAGCTGCTGCAAAAAAATGCCTGCAAACAACATCAAGAGACAACTATTCTTTTTAAATAAAATTGGGATCTTAGTCACACAATATGGCCATATTTTGCTTAGCCAGTCACCACTTACAAGGTGCCCCAAATATTGGCAGCACTCCCAAAGATGTGTGTATAAACTTTTTGTAAGGTGTGCTAAAAAAAACATATGTTGTATCTGTATTTAAAAATAATCTGGGAGACTGACCATCTCCCATTGGTTTAAGCACCCCACCCAAGCTCAGGTGTGCTCATGACAGTGTAATGGAGTTGTGAATATTAAGCTAGGGAGTCTCATTCTATTATGAAGAGTAAAAGCAGGAATGATTCAGCCCTCTGTGGCAAAAGGGCTCTGTAGTGTTAGGACCAGTCTATATTGGGACACCTTGTAAGTGGTGACTGGCTAAACAAAATATGGCCATATTGTGTGACTAAGATCCCAATTTTATTTAAAAAGAATAGTTGTCTCTTGATGTTGTTTGCAGGCATGTTCCGAACAAGGAACATGACGATCGTTTCGGCCTCCTATGGGCCCCGTCAGTGAGGTGCAGCCACATTCCTCTATGCACACTGTGCAAGGAGTCCACGTCTGGTTACCCCCATCACCCAGAGGTGCAGCCACATTCCTCTAAGACGATGGGGGAAACCAGACGTGGACTCCTTGCCCAGTGTGCTTAGAGGAATGTGGCTGCACCTCACTGACAAGGCCCAATGGAGGCCGAAACAATTGTCTGGGGTTGTCATGTTCCTTGTTCAGAGGAGAATTGCCTGGTATTTTGGGGCTGGACTGACCTTACTTGGCGGGAACAGACTGATATACTACAGGAAAGTTTTCCTCTGTGAAAAGCACACTGGTCTAAAAGAGGCTGCTCCTGGGTGGTAAATCACCATAGAACTAGCTGATGAACTGTTGTTCGTTACTGGTAGAGCGCTTCTCTCTTCGTATGCAAATATATATATATATATATATATATATATATGTGTGTGTGTGTATATATAATATATATATATATATATATATATATATATGCGTTTGTGTATAAAAAAAAATTGTGTGCTTGTCAGCAAGTGCCAGCTATTTTCTGATGCTGTTATATTTACTATCTCTGAGAAAGAAAATGCCCCCAAGGGTGGTTGCACTGAGCTGATAATAGGTATGAGCTGCTTTATTTACACAGATAAGTAAAAACTGTTTTATGACACACTTGAATGATCAATGTCATATAACACATGTGACTCTTAGATAACTTCTCACCTTAAAAGAACTTCAAAGGCTTTCTGTTAGGTGCCGTCCTCTCTTGAGTTAAATGACACTAGTCATTAATGATTAATAATTTCCTTCAGAGCCACAGTCACTGTTGCCATGTCAGGTAATCTGCGATCTTACTGCAGTGTGGTGAAATATATCACTTGAGGAGTGTTTGAATTCCATGTCATAATCCTTTTCCTATAGCACTTTAATTAGTCTCAAATATCGGGAGGTAACCAAACAAATACCTATTTTGGAATTTATTTTAAAATTTGTTTAAGATCAAAAAGCTGAACCATAACGTGTAAGTTTCTGAGACTTCTGCCATATTTGTTTTTTTTTAATACCCTTTCCTAAACAATGTGGTAATATATTATAATATAAATCAATGCTTGACAAGTCCAGGAGCCAGGGAGCCACAGCTCCTGGAATTTTACTCTTGGCTCCCAACTGGTTTATTCTCCATATATGTATATACAAATATCACTGTTAGGCTCCTAAATTTGAAACTAATTTGTCAACCCCTGATATAAATTTTAGTTTTAACATAAAACTTTTTCAGTTATAATAATGGAATAATAAAATACTGTGAATGTTTGTTACTTACAAGTTTTTAATAACATCTATACTATAATTGCGTTTGTAATGTCCGTCGGTAGTTGCGCACGCATCCTCAAAGGAATGTTGGCAGGGTGGTGAAAGAATCCCACCCTGCCATTTTTGGAATTCACAGGGATGCAGCGAAGGCAAACAAAGCATTACAAAAAAAAACCTGCCCACAAAAAGTATGTAAAAAAAACACCTAACCGCACGCAATAAGTATTAAATAAAAAATACTGCCCACAATAAGTATTAAAAAAAAACCTAAGCGCCCGCAATAAGTTTTTAATAAAGAAAAAAACTAGCCCGTACGAAGTATTAAGAAAAACAAACTACCTAATAAAATGATTAACCCCTAAATCCGCAAACCCCAACATTGTAACTTACCTAATACATCTATTAACCCCTAAACTGCCAACTCCCCCACAATGCATTAAACCTAATTTACCTATTAACTCTTATACCGCCAACCCCCACAGCGCAAAAAACTAATTTAATGACTAAGCCCCTAACCTAACACCCCCTAAATTAATCCCTTAATTGCAATAAAAATAAACTACATTACTATAAAAAATACAAAAAGAATTACATTATTTTAATCTAACATTACAGGAAATAAAAAAGGCTAACATTACAAAAAATAATAGACACATTATCCAAAATAAAAAAATTAAACCTAATCCCTATGAAAATAACCCCCCCCAATAAAAACACCCCCTTATCTAATACTAAACTACCAATAGCCCTTAAAAGGGCTTTTTGTAGGGCATTGCCCTAAGTTAAAGGACCAAACTCGGTCTTCAGCACTTAAAAAGTTTTAATGACACAAAGGAATAGCAACGTTTCGGGGTCACAGCCCCTTATTCATGAATAAGGGGCTGTGACCCCGAAACGTCGCTATTCCTTTGTGTCATTAAAACTTTTTAAGTGCTGAAGACCTTGTTTGGTATTTTCATATATTTCAGGACTAGGCAGCGTCCTGAGGTCGTTCGTGCACTTGTACCTGTGAGTGTGCTGTTCCCATTGACTGTATTGCTAAGTTAAAGGACCAGGAAACACAGTAGATTTGCATAATCAACAAATGCAAGACAACAAGACAATACAATAGCATTTACTCTGTATTTCAAATGAGTAGTAGATTTTTTCAAAGTTATGTATATTTCCACTCCCCTATACCATGTGATATCAATCAGCCAATCACAAATGCATATACGTATAGTCTGTGAATTCTTGCACATGCTCAGTAGGAGCTGGTGACTCAAAAAGTGTAAATATAAAAGACTATGCACATTTTTATTTAATGTAAGTAAATTGGAAAGTTGTTTAAAATGACAAGCTGTATCTGAATCATGAAAATTTAATTTGACCTGAGTGTCCCTTTAAACAGCTCTTTTAAATTAAAAATAAACAAAGTCCCCCCTAACAGTAAAACCCCCCCAAAATAAAAAAAAACTAACACTAAAAAAACCTAAACTGCCCATTGCCCTGAAAAGGGCATTTGTGTGGGCATTGCCCTTAAAAGGGCATTTATTTATTTTTCACTGCCCTTAAAAGGGCATTTAGCTCTCTTAAAAAAGCCCCCAAAAAAACCTTAGTTAAAAAAAACTAATTTAAAAAAAAAACAACCTAACACTAAAGCCCCAAATAGGTACTCACGGTTTCAGAATTCCGGCGGAGAAGGTCTTCTTCCAGGCGGGTCCACGATGAAGAAAGCATTCAAGGTACCCTATATTTATTGGGGTACCTTGAATTCCTATTGACTGAAATTTTCAAAATCAGCCAATGGGATGAGAGCTACTGAAATCTTATTGGCTGATTTGAACAGCCAATAGGATTTTAGTAGCTGTAATCCTATTGGCTGTTTTGAAAAATTCAGCCAATAGGAATGCAAGGTACCCCAAATTGATTGCGGTATCTTGCATTCTTTCTTCAGTATACCACAGACGGATGAAGAGGAGCCTCCATGTCCCTGAGGGCCGCCGCTGAGGATCGCCACATCTGGGAAGACCGATCCAGACCTCTGCTCCGCACCGCCTTTGCTGTGGATGAAGATGATGGACCCGCCTGGAAGAAGACCTTCTCCGCTGGACTTCTGAAACCGTGAGTCCTAGGGTTTTTTTGGCCTTTCTTAAAAGGACAAAGGGGGGACTTTGTTTATTTTTAATGTAAAAGAGCTGTTTTAAGGGCTATTGATAGTTTAGCATTAGATTAGGGGTGTTTTTATTTTGGGGGGGGTTATTTTTATAGGGATTAGATTTAATTTTTTTTTTTTTCTTCGATAACGTGTTTATTTTTCTTCTGTTAAGTGTGATCAGTCCACGGGTCATCATTACTTCTGGGATATTACTCCTCCCCAACAGGAAGTGCAAGAGGATTCACCCAGCAGAGCTGCATATAGCTCCTCCCCTCTACGTCACTCCCAGTCATTCTCTTGCACCCAACGACTAGATAGGATGTGTGAGAGGACTATGGTGATTATACTTAGTTTTATATCTTCAATCAAAAGTTTGTTATTTTAAAATAGCACCGGAGTGTGTTATTATCTCTCTGGCAGAGTTTGAAGAAGAATCTACCAGAGTTTTTGTTATGATTTTAGCCGGAGTAGTTAAGATCATATTGCTGTTTCTCGGCCATCTGAGGAGAGGTAAACTTCAGATCAGGGGACAGCGGGCAGATGAATCTGCATAGAGGTATGTAGCAGTTTTTATTTTCTGACAATGGAATTGATGAGAAAATCCTGCCATACCGATATAATGTCATGTATGTATACTTTACACTTCAGTATTCTGGGGAATGGTACTTCACTAGAATTACACTGTATGAAATACATAAAGCTGTTTAATAACTAGAGATTATGTTTAACGTTTTTGCTGGAATGTAAAATCGTTTTCATTTGCTGAGGTACTGAGTGAATAAATGTTTGGGCACTATTTTTCCACTTGGCAGTTGCTTAATCTGTTTTCTGACAGTTTCTGTTCTCCCTCACTGCTGTGTGTGAGGGGGAGGGGCCGTTTTTTGGCGCTTTTACTACGCATCAAATATTTCAGTCAGCAACTCATTGTATTCCCTGCATGATCCGGTTCATCTCTACAGAGCTCAGGGGTCTTCAAAACTTATTTTGAGGGAGGTAATTTCTCTCAGCAGAGCTGTGAGAATTATAGTTTGACTGAGATAAAAAACGTTTATTCTGTAATTTGTTTCCTGCTTTCAGAATTTGTTATCTTTGCTAATGGGATTAAACCTTTGCTAAAGTTGTATTGTTTACAAGGATTGAGGCTATAACTGTTTCAATTTATTAATTTTCAACTGTCATAAATCTTCTGTGCTTCTTAAAGGCACAGTACGTTTTAATATTATTCTAATTGAATTGTATTTCCAAGTTGCAAGTTTATTTGCTAGTGTGTTAAACATGTCTGATTCAGAGGATGATACCTGTGTCATTTGTTGCAATGCCAAAGTGGAGCCCAATAGAAATTTATGTACTAACTGTATTGATGCTACTTTAAATAAAAGTCAATCTGTACAAATTGAACAAATTTCACCAAACAACGAGGGGAGAGTTATGCCGACTAACTCGCCTCACGTATCAGTACCTACATCTCCCGCTCAGAGGGAGGTGCGTGATATTGTAGCGCCGAGTACATCTGGGCGGCCATTACAAATCACATTACAGGATATGGCTACTGTTATGACTGAGGTTTTGGCTAAATTACCAGAACTAAGAGGTAAGCGTGATCACTCTGGGGTGAGAACAGAGTGCGCTGATAATATTAGGGCCATGTCAGACACTGCGTCACAGGTGGCAGAACATGAGGACGGAGAACTTCATTCTGTGGGTGACGGTTCTGATCCAAACAGACTGGATTCAGATATTTCAAATTTTAAATTTAAACTGGAAAACCTCCGTGTATTACTAGGGGAGGTGTTAGCGGCTCTGAATGATTGTAACACAGTTGCAATACCAGAGAAAATGTGTAGGTTGGATAAATATTTTGCGGTACCGACGAGTACTGAGGTTTTTCCTATACCTAAGAGACTTACTGAAATTGTTACTAAGGAGTGGGATAGACCCGGTGTGCCGTTCTCACCCCCTCCGATATTTAGAAAAATGTTTCCAATAGACGCCACCACAAGGGACTTATGGCAAACGGTCCCTAAGGTGGAGGGAGCAGTTTCTACCTTAGCTAAGCGTACCACTATCCCGGTGGAGGATAGCTGTGCTTTTTCAGATCCAATGGATAAAAAGTTAGAGGGTTACCTTAAGAAAATGTTTGTTCAACAAGGTTTTATATTGCAACCCCTTGCATGCATTGCGCCGATCACGGCTGCAGCGGCATTCTGGATTGAGTCTCTGGAAGAGAACATTGGTTCAGCTACTCTGGACGACATTACGGACAGGCTTAGAGTCCTTAAACTAGCTAATTCTTTCATTTCGGAGGCCGTAGTACATCTTACTAAACTTACGGTGAAAAATTCAGGATTCGCCATTCAGGCACGCAGGGCGCTGTGGCTAAAATCCTGGTCAGCTGATGTTACTTCTAAGTCTAAATTGCTTAATATACCTTTCAAAGGGCAGACCTTATTCGGGCCCGGGTTGAAAGAGATTATCGCTGACATTACAGGAGGTAAAGGCCATGCCCTGCCTCAGGACAAAGCCAAAGCCAAGACTAGACAGTCTAATTTTCGTTCCTTTCGTAATTTCAAAGCAGGAGCAGCATCAACTTCCTCTGCACCAAAACAGGAAGGAGCTGTTGCTCGCTACAGACAAGGCTGGAAACCTAACCAGTCCTGGAACAAGGGCAAGCAGACTAGGAAACCTGCTGCTGCCCCTAAAACAGCATGAATTGAGGGCCCCCGATCCGGGATCGGATCTAGTGGGGGGCAGACTTTTTCTCTCTTCGCCCAGGCTTGGGCAAGAGATGTTCAGGATCCCTGGGCGCTAGAGATAATATCTCAGGGATACCTACTGGACTTCAAATACTCTCCTCCAAGAGAGAGATTTCATCTGTCAAGATTGTCAACAATCCAGACAAAGAAAGAGGCGTTTCTACGCTGCGTACAAGAGCTCTTGTTAATGGGAGTAATCCATCCAGTTCCACGATCGGAACAGGGACAGGGGTTTTACTCAAATCTGTTTGTGGTTCCCAAAAAAGAGGGAACTTTCAGACCAATCCTGGACTTAAAGATCCTAAACAAATTCCTAAGAGTTCCATCGTTCAAGATGGAGACTATTCGGACAATTTTACCTATGATCCAAGAGGGTCAGTACATGACCACTGTAGATTTAAAAGATGCTTACCTTCACATACCGATTCACAAAGATCATTATCGGTACCTAAGGTTTGCCTTCCTAGACAGGCATTACCAGTTTGTGGCTCTTCCATTCGGATTGGCTACAGCTCCAAGAATCTTCACAAAGGTTCTGGGTGCTCTTCTGGCGGTACTAAGACCGCGGGGAATCTCGGTAGCTCCTTACCTAGACGACATTCTGATACAAGCTTCAAGCTTTCAAACTGCCAAGTCTCATACAGAGTTAGTGCTGGCATTTCTAAGGTCACATGGATGGAAGGTGAACGAAAAGAAAAGTTCACTCGTTCCACTCACAAGAGTTCCCTTCCTGGGGACTCTTATAGATTCTGTAGAAATGAAGATTTACCTGACAGAGGACAGGCTAACAAGACTTCAAAGTGCTTGCCGCACCCTTCATTACATTCAACACCCGTCAGTGGCTCAATGCATGGAGGTAATCGGCTTAATGGTAGCGGCAATGGACATAGTACCCTTTGCACGCTTACACCTCAGACCACTGCAACTGTGCATGCTAAGTCAGTGGAATGGGGATTACTCAGACTTATCCCCTTCTCTGAATCTGGATCAAGAGACCAGAAATTCTCTTCTATGGTGGCTTTCTCGGCCACATCTGTCCAGGGGGATGCCATTCAGCAGACCAGACTGGACAATTGTAACAACAGACGCCAGCCTTCTAGGTTGGGGTGCCGTCTGGAATTCTCTGAAGGCTCAGGGACAATGGAGTCAGGAGGAGAGTCTCCTGCCAATAAACATTCTGGAATTGAGAGCAGTTCTCAATGCCCTCCTGGCTTGGCCCCAGTTGACAACTCGGGGGTTCATCAGGTTTCAGTCGGACAACATCACGACTGTAGCTTACATCAACCATCAGGGAGGGACAAGAAGCTCCCTAGCTATGATGGAAGTATCAAAGATAATTCGCTGGGCAGAGTCTCACTCTTGCCACCTGTCAGCAATCCACATCCCGGGAGTGGAGAACTGGGAGGCGGATTTCTTAAGTCGTCAGACTTTTCATCCGGGGGAGTGGGAACTTCATCCGGAGGTCTTTGCCCAAATACTTCGACGTTTGGGCCAACCAGAGATAGATCTCATGGCGTCTCGACAGAACGCCAAGCTTCCTCGTTACGGGTCCAGATCCAGGGATCCAGGAGCAGTCCTGATAGATGCTCTGACAGCACCTTGGGACTTCAGGATGGCTTACGTGTTTCCACCCTTCCCGTTGCTTCCTCGATTGATTGCCAGAATCAAACAAGAGAGAGCATCAGTGATTCTAATAGCACCTGCGTGGCCACGCAGGACTTGGTATGCAGACCTGGTGGACATGTCATCCTGTCCACCTTGGTCTCTACCTCTGAAACAGGACCTTCTGATACAGGGTCCCTTCAAACATCAAAATCTAACTTCTCTGAAGCTGACTGCTTGGAAATTGAACGCTTGATTTTATCAAGACGTGGGTTTTCTGAGTCAGTTATTGATACCTTAATACAGGCTAGGAAACCTGTTACCAGAAAGATTTACCATAAGATATGGCGTAAATACCTATATTGGTGTGAATCCAAAGGTTACTCTTGGAGTAAGGTTAGGATTCCTAGGATATTGTCTTTTCTACAAGAAGGTTTAGAAAAGGGTTTATCTGCTAGTTCATTAAAGGGACAGATCTCAGCTCTGTCCATTCTGTTACACAAACGTCTGTCAGAAGTTCCTGACGTCCAGGCTTTTTGTCAGGCTTTGGCCAGGATTAAGCCTGTGTTTAAAACTGTTGCTCCACCATGGAGTTTAAACCTTGTTCTTAATGTTTTACAGGGCTTTCCGTTTGAACCCCTTCATTCCATTGATATAAAGTTGTTATCTTGGAAAGTTCTATTTTTAATGGCTATTTCCTCGGCTCGAAGAGTCTCTGAATTATCAGCCTTACATTGTGATTCTCCTTATTTGATTTTTCATTCGGATAAGGTAGTCCTGCGTACTAAACCTGGGTTCTTACCTAAGGTAGTTACTAACAGGAATATCAATCAAGAGATTGTTGTTCCTTCTTTATGCCCAAATCCTTCTTCAAAGAAGGAACGTCTACTGCACAACCTGGATGTAGTCCGTGCTCTAAAATTTTACTTACAGGCAACTAAGGAATTTCGACAAACGTCTTCTCTGTTTGTCATTTACTCTGGGCAGAGGAGAGGTCAAAAAGCTTCCGCTACCTCTCTTTCTTTTTGGCTTCGTAGCATAATTCGTTTAGCTTATGAGACTGCTGGACAGCAGCCTCCTGAAAGAATTACAGCTCATTCTACTAGAGCTGTGGCTTCCACTTGGGCCTTCAAGAATGAGGCCTCTGTTGAGCAGATTTGCAAGGCTGCAACTTGGTCTTCGCTTCATACTTTTTCCAAATTTTACAAATTTGACACTTTTGCTTCATCGGAGGCTATTTTTGGGAGAAAGGTTCTTCAGGCAGTGGTTCCTTCTGTATAAAGAGCCTGCCTATCCCTCCCGTCATCCGTGTACTTTTGCTTTGGTATTGGTATCCCAGAAGTAATGATGACCCGTGGACTGATCACACTTAACAGAAGAAAACATAATTTATGCTTACCTGATAAATTCCTTTCTTCTGTAGTGTGATCAGTCCACGGCCCGCCCTGTTTTTAAGGCAGGTAAATATTTTTTAATTTATACTCCAGTCACCACTTCACCCTTGGCTTTTCCTTTCTCGTTGGTCCTTGGTCGAATGACTGGGAGTGACGTAGAGGGGAGGAGCTATATGCAGCTCTGCTGGGTGAATCCTCTTGCACTTCCTGTTGGGGAGGAGTAATATCCCAGAAGTAATGATGACCCGTGGACTGATCACACTACAGAAGAAAGGAATTTATCAGGTAAGCATAAATTATGTTTTTTCTGTAGTTCTATTTTTTATTTTTTGTATTTACAACATATAGACTGCCCTCTGGGCAGGCTTACCAACTAGTTAATAATAATGCAGTAACATATTTTGTATCTTGTGAAGCTATCTACCAATGAAAGTTCTATGTTCATCACATATATAAATCAAAATGAATTTTTCTTGGAACTTCTAGAATTTGGCTGTGGCATTGCAATATTGTGTGCTCAGGGGATGCTTAATCTTTAAATTATCTGCCAATATCGAAGCCATCCATGCATACATTTGTTGGATTGGGTCCTTGCAGCTTCTCAAGTACAGATTGAGCTTTGCATTGTGGGTGCTAGCCCAATACACCATAACTTAGGTCTGGTGCTCTGCAGGGCAGACTGGGCCTCCATGGACTAACCAGGAAGCAGTATGATGTACTGATTAAAAGGGTTATTTTTAGGTCTAGTTAACTTCATAACATTTATAATGTAAAACCTCCAGGCAGTATTTGTGATTCACTGTATTTTCATAAGCAGAAGCTTTGCAAGGCTATGCACAAGCTGGTTGCAACTGCTTGCTCGGACACTGTATTTGTTACAGAGTCAGTTGTTCGTATTACCCCAGTGTGGCTACATTATCTGCAGAAGAACCTCACTGATCAATGATAATTAGTATTGTCTGCTCATGATATGGCTCCTTCATTTTCAAGTACTTGGACAGGTTGTGGGATGTCTATCATTACTCAGATCCTCAGTCTCCACAATTATTATTATTATCTGCAAGGTTCCCTGAGCTGGTAATCTGGGGTTGGCTAGTTGTACAGTCTTGGCTAGTCTACAGCTGTTTATATTCTAGTTAATGAGTGAAATCACATTCTTATGCAGGCATAATTATGTGTGCTTATATTCTTAAAGGGATATGAAACCCATACTTTTTTTCTTTCATGATTCAGATAGAGCATGCAATTTTTGTTTCAGCACCCTAGGTAGTGCTTGCTGATTGGTGCTGAATATAAAATGGGCCGGCTCCTACGCTTACATTTCTGCTTTTCAAATAAAGATACCAAGAGAACGAAGAAAAAATTATAATAGGAGTAAACCAGAAAGTTGCTTAAAATTGCATTCTCTATCTGAATCATGAAAGAAAAAAAATTGAGTTTCCTATCCTTTTAACAAGCTAGTTAGGTAATGAGGGAAATTCCTAGCTCTAGCTACGAGCATAATGTTCGTATTCATGCTCCATACAAACCCAGCAAAATTTTACTCAAAAAAGCAATACACATATATTACAAACTTTACATACACATAATGCTTTATTTAAATAATCCACTTTTTGTTTTTGACTACACTGTCCCTTTAATGTCAAGTATAGATGTGATTTAAGATATCTAATCCTTCCTCTTGCTTTATATATCCTGAGAGGTCCAAGCGTGGCCTCTTTAGCTTGTGGAGCGAGAGTAATTGGACTTTTTTATTATTGCCTCTCTATATATAGTTAAATCATGTTTATTATAGTCTCTTGTTTGCTATTACAAATGATGACATGCTATTATGTATATGTACTACAAGACAGTTATTGATAAAATGTCATTTCTGTAGGTTTATTTTAAACCTCAATTAAAAAAAGTTTATTAGTTTTTTTTTTTCTTTTCTTGCTAGACATGTAACTCTGTCTCCTAATACCATTTGCATGGGATACACACAGCATTTTATACAAGCAATGGTTTAATAATAAATGTTCTAACACATTAGAGCATTTTCTTTTTGTACTTTTATGTCCCTTTAAAGGGACAGTCAAGTCCAAACAAAACTTTCATGATTCAGATAGGGCATGTCCTTTTTAAACAACTTTTCAATTTACTTTTACCACTAATTTTGCTTTGTTCTCTTGGTATTCTTAGTTGAAAGCTAAACCTAGGAGGTTCATAAGCTAATTTCTTAGACCTTGAAGGTCGCCTCTAATCTGAATGCATTTTGACAGTTTTTCACCACTAGAGGGCACTAGTTCATGTGTTTCATATAGATTACATTGAGCTCACACACGTGAAGTTACCTATGAGTGAGCACTGATTGGCTAAAATGTAAGTCTGTCAAAAGAACTGAAATAAGGGGGCAGTCTGCAGAGGCTTAGATACAAGGTAATTACAGAGGTAAAACATGTATTATTATAACTGTGTTGGTTATGCAAAACTGGGGAATGGGTTATAAAGGGATTATCTTTTTTTTAAACAACAAAAATTCTGGTGTTGACTGTCCCTTTAAGACTGGGTTGACTAGAATTGTGCCAACGCAGGTGCCAATGTGCCTGTTCCCAGGACTATGGATATCCTAGGTGAATTTTAAGTTGAGCTTTTATTTATAGGACCAGTGTGTCACTGTCAACCAAGAAATTGAAATGACTCTGCAGCTTGCAACCAAGGGGTTAAATCATAGTTTATATATGATATAAAAAATATATATATATATATATATAAACCTTTCTCCTCACCTCCTCCAATAATTCTTGATTGACTATGCATTAACAAAGTCAAACAGGAAGAGTAAGGTATAGGGATGGAGCCTTTCAGGAGGATTTTCTACTGCCTATATATTTACCGTTGCTTAATATAATTCTACTACTAGTGTTCGCGACTTGGAAAATTTGCCAAGACTTAGAGAATCAGTAGCCAGCAGCAGAGCAGGTTAGCAGCTCAGAGCGGAACAGGTCTTGTCAGTTGTACATGAACAGAAAGGGTCAGCAATTTGTAATTAGGACAGAACTTGGCAAAACTGTAGATGGGAACGAACCAAATCAGCATCTTGGAACCAGGACAGGACCTAAGAAGCAGTGTCCTATTGCAGAAAGGAAGGTTGTGGCCTATGTGCTGTCTGTCAGACCTCTGAGACTATAGTGTGTAGGATAAGCACAAGAGGATCCTGCTAGTAAGTTTAAGGAAGTAGCTTTTATGTGGTAGAATGTGTTTTATATGCATATATCTGATATGAATGTACAGTGCTTGTCAACCTCTGATGCATTTGCTCAGTCAGCCTCATTTTCAAACCTAAAGTACTAACTGTCATGGCAGATCTCATCACTACTGACAAATGTACAAGGACAGTAAACATTTCTTGCTTTTGTGTAAATTTGTGCTTGTCCCACTCTCCCCAGAGGCCAAAAAAAGCAAACTATGTAATCAAATAGGTGCTTTAAGCAGCATTTTGAAAACCTAGGCTACAGATTTAGCTTTTTGGCCTCTTTAGGGAACGTGGGAAAAAACATAATTTTTACTCAGAAGAAAAGGGTTTAATGTTTCTTCACTTAAATTCGCAAGTGGCATTTAATCACTGTATGTGTTCACTATGACTATATTTTCGCTCTGAAGCTATTATGTGTTTGCTTAGCTGTCAGAACTGCTTATGATTATCTAAAGGTAGGATGAGATGCAGCTTCATACTGAAGACGGTAATTCTCATTTGTGTTCTTTTACCCAGAATCCTTAGTTTCAAAGTAGGATTTATTCAGTCTGCAGTTATTGATCTAACCCAGGGGTCAGTAACCTTGGTAGCCAGCCTAAAGACACACTTTAGGCTGGCTGAGTATCAAGGGAAATGTAGTTCCGAAACATCTGGGGTGCCAAGGTTGCTTACCCCTGATCTAACCAAATGCGTCTAGTTTGTTGGCTTATTATGTTCTGCTTTGATTAATGAACCATAAACATTACAGATGCTGATTTTCTTTTTTTAATTAACATTTTTTTTTTAAAAATGTATTTTTTATTTCTAGGGTGCAGTACCGAAAGGAAACGCCACCAAAGAATTCATCGAGAGCTTGCAGCTGAAACCAGGGCAAGTGGTGTATAAATGTCCGAAATGCTGCAGCATCAAACCTGACCGGGCTCATCACTGCAGGTATACAAGCATTTCTCACCACAACTATGTATTTATTTTGTTTATTTATAGGGTTCCAAGTCAGCAGCTCTGTACACTGTGTAGTTGGGACAACACTGATCAAATAATTCAGGGACCCTGAACATAATTTCACAAATTTTTTATCAAAAGAGATCTACATAAAGTAATTATTTTTCCATCTATCTATCTCTATATTCATACTATGTTCATAAGCTGCACTCTTTTACTTGCTATGAGCTTGGGAAACGTTTGGTATATTATCACCTGTAAACTAATTTTTTTTGTGTGTAATTTTTCTCTCTTGTTGTTTCGATCTTTTTATGTATTTTGCTGTTGTATCCCTCTGCAGCTGCTCACATCAGGGACCACATAATACAATAAATTCTGTTAAATGATGTGGGCGTATTGTTGATATGAAACATTACAATGCAAAGCCAAAAGTAAAATTGGCCTGTCTGGCATCACTAATTAGACATTAGCTTAGTTTAATTATTCTAGCTGTAGTCTAGTGTTCAGCACCAGTAATATTCAGCAGCTCGGTCTAATGCAGCAGTGAAATAGGACGACACATCTCAGTTAAAAGGAAAATAATGTATTTTAGTATAACAGCTCAGTGATACTTTCTGTTAAGCCCATAACCTTTAGAAACAGCACTTGTGTAATTCTGATTGAACACCACTTTGCACTTTAAGTGCATTAAAACACTTGAAGTATAAAACAAATATGGGTTGAAGCTAATTTGTAACCGTTTGGAGACAAAGAAAACTCTTATAATGAAGACGTTTTGAACTTTGAATTACTATTGATGTTACAAAACATTCTGCTTTGTAGTTAGCTCGCTTGCTTTTAGGTGCAACGTTTTTGCTTCAAGACAAGTGTATTGCAAATATATATATATATGTGTGTGTGTATATTTAAAAATATATAAATGTTGTTTTGCAATTTTCCCTATGGGCCTTGCACCCAGACTTGTCTGGGATTTAACTGCCTGTGACTCTGGGGACAGCACAGCTTCCTGAGAGTGCTACTGAGTACCCAGGGCTGAGCATGTTGTAGGGTTATAGGATGTGTACCCAGTCCAGTCCGAGAGTGCAGTCCCCTTCAGTGTTTTATATATGTCTAGGGTGATTACATAAGTATGTGAACCCTGACTTGTTCCCAGTTTGTTTGATTGAGAACTTGCATTTGTATGGCTGTATTATGGACCCAGGGTTTGGAAAAGACCCTGATGTGGTACCTGGGCTTGGCCAGATGCAGTAACTCACTCTTCCAGTTTTTCTTTTAATCTTAGCTAAATACTTGTAAGTGATTGCTAGACTTCCTTTATATAACACAGGAATAGACCGCAGTCACAGACCGGACTGGGTACACATCCTAAGCCCCAGCAAACTCCACAGCCCTGATCACTGACAGACGGCTGCATAGTTCCCAGCAACCCAGGCAGTTAACCCCAGAGCAGCCTGGGTGACAGGCCCGCAGCGAAGCATTACAAACATTATTAATGCAACACACAGAAAACCTGGCACTTTGCAGCTGTCTGTCAGTGATCAGGGCTGTGGAGTTGGCTGTGGCTTAGGATGTGTACCCAGTCCAGTCTGTGAGTGCGGTCCATTCCTGTGTTTTGTATTTACATAGGTGAGGTTACAAAGCCTGTGTCGCCCTGGGAGGTTCCCAGTTGGTTTTTCGAAGTATGCATTGTGTGGGTGCTGGTTTAGGGTCCCAGGAAGGGGGAGACCTTGTTGTGGTCCTGGGCTTGATCCTTTGGCGCCAAATGTAACTGACATCCCCCAGTTTCGCTTTTAAACATTACTGTAAATCTGCTGGCGAGTGCCAGGTTTTCTGTGTGTTGGGTTGATAATGTTTGTAATGCTTCCCTGCGGACCTGTCACCCAGGTTGCTCTGGGGTTAACTGCCTGAGTTGCTGGGAAATTTGCAGCTGTCTGTCAGTGTTCAGGGCTGTGGAGTTTGCTGGGGCTTAGAATGTGTACCCAGTCCAGTCTGTGAGTGCGGTCCATTCCTGTGTTTTGTATTTACATAGGGGAGGTTACAAAAGCCTGTGTCACCCTGGGAGGTTTCCAGTTGTTTTGTTTGGAAGTATGCATTGTGTGGGTGCTGGTTTAGGGTCCCAGGAAGGGGGAGACCTTGTTGTGGTCCTGGGCTTGATCCTTTGGCGCCAAATGTAACTGACTTCCCCCAGTTTTGCTTTTAAACATTACTGTGAATCTGCTGGCGAGTGCCAGGTTTTCTGTGTGTGTGTTGTGTGTATGTATATATATATATATATATATATATATATCTATGCATAATTAAAGGGACACAAAACTGGACCCATTATCCGTTAACATATACTTACCTTTCATATCCTGTAAGAAACAAATGTAAAGTTAATTTAAAAAGTTTAACTTTACTTGCCTTACTCATCCTCCTCCCTGCTCGCCCACCACTATCACTTCTGTTATAAAAGCTGAGCATTGCAACCAATCAGAAGCTGTAATGCTAGCTTCTATAGAGCGAATAGGTGCAACCTCACATTTCCTTCTCTCAGCCTCTGATAAGGTTTCGGGTCTTGCTTGCTTTTCCTGTCATTTTCATTTATATCTGTTCTTAAAGGGACATGAAACACAAATTTTTTCTTTCACGATTTAAAAAGAGCATCCAATTTTAAACAACTTTCTAATTTACTTCTATTATCTAATTTGCTTCATTCTCTTGATATTCTTTGCTGAAAAGCATATCTAGATAGGCTCAGTAGCTGCTGATTGGTGTCTGCACATAGATGTCTTGTGTGATTGGCTCACCCATGTGCATGCCTATTTCTTCAACAAACGATATTTAAAAACTGGAGCAAATTAGATAATAGAAGTAAATTGGAATGTTGTTTAAAATTCTTTAACTGAATTATGAAAGAAAATTTTTGGGTTTAGTGTCCCTTTATTGTCCATAGCAGAGGAAGTAGATAAATGTCACTTAAGAGGCTGCTCATGGGATGTGTCCTTGGATTACAAAAGAAATTGAGTGTTAAATGATTTAAAATACATTTGTGCAGTTATTTTTCAATACATTGATTCATTTCTGATGTATAAAAAATAGAATAACTTTAATGTCACATTTATAAACCCATCTGTTAATCCTTATTGTCTCGAGCAATGATAATGCTAAGGTTCAGCCACACACAAGTTCTTGTACTTTGCTTATAAAATTCCAAAATAAAATGTCTGTAAAAATTGTCATTTCCCCTCTCTTTCTCTCCAGTGTTTGCAAGCGATGTATTCGAAAAATGGATCATCACTGTCCGTGGGTTAATAATTGTGTTGGGGAGAACAACCAGAAATTCTTTGTTCTATTTACTGTGAGTATCCATCAAGTTCCGCTACATCATTCTTACGGTACAGTTTTTATATAGAGCTGTTATTCCTAGTGGGATTAAAGCATTTTAGCAAATGACTGTCTTAATAAATTAGCAACGGCTAATAAATAAATGTCAGATTGCTGAATTGAGCCTATTGAGGTTTGACTGTATGATCCTGAGGTTAAGTAGTAACTTTAATGAATTGAGCCAGTTCACTGTTTAAAATGTACCATTTCTCTTACTTACATCTGAAGCAATATGAAAAACTTGTGTTTCAATATAAAATGTAAGACCATTAAATATGTATCACCACGTACTGCAATACTTTTTGGAATAACAGAACAAGAGACATTATAGTAGAAAAACTACATGCTAAAATTTGTTAGAGCATATGATTTTAACTCTAGCGACCCTGCAGTATATGTGTTAAAGCCCTGCAAATGGTTTAAAGTATTACTGGGGAGCCATAGAGCACTGCTTGTCCCAAGCAGAAACAGCGAATCACCCAGCCAGCATTGTTAGTTGTGCGACTACCGCTTCTGATTGGGTCAGCGTCTGTATCCCTTCGGACCAGAAGTTCTCTGTGGCTTCCCGGCGGTGCTTTGTTTGAGTGTTGAGAGTGAGGATTTGAACCTAAACATACCTGTTTACTAGTTAACCCTGACCTATCAGTGTCCCTTTGAAACATATAATACAGGAAAAACGATATATGCTAATAATCTCAAAACAAGAGACTAAGTAACTTAGTAAACGCAAATGGGAGTTTGCTGATTCCTATAAGTAGGCAAAAAGTCCCTTATGTAAGAGTCCTTTTTAAGTAAGGTCTTGTTGTGATGATTCAGTGTTAGAATATCAAGTGATGTAACAAAGACTCCAAGCAGTGTTTACTTAGTCCCAATCCTATAACAGGTAAGTATAGTACTTATCTTTTTCTCCAAAGGGCAATGCAGGTAATACGTAACAGGTGAATATGTTACAATTCAACGCTCTACTGTGCATAAGGAGCTGAAAGAAATCCGGACAACTTCTGTCGGTGAGGCTCGTAAGGCGAGGAAGCCCCCCCAAGGCTCGCCTGCAGGAAATGTAGGAATATGTATACTGCTCCAAGTGGCATGTAGATTCCGCCTCAGCTCCAGGAACACCAGCCAAGAAGTAGCACCACAGATGGCGTGGTGATTCTCCGTCTGCCCGGGGTTCTGACGTCAGTGGATTGCAACGCCTGTCATAGGCTCAGGAGGGAGGTGTGTGGATAATCTGTAGCCGAGAAATAATACCCGCTGTAGTGGAGAGAACCAGAGGGTCGGGTGGCTCTAGCTGTATTTCCTTCCGCTGTAAAGGATAATCAATCAAGGCGAACAAAGCCACAATGGATCCAAACTTGTTCCTCTGATGAAGCGCATGTGAGCATGTGCGAAACGCATCAGGCGTTCATTTGTATGTTCCTGTTTCAACACTTTGAATAAAAGAACTTTTCTTTTTCATCAAGTTTGGATCCATTGTGGCTTTGTTCGCATTAATTGATTATCCCTTTGAAACAGGCTAAAAAGCCTCTTAAGATTAGGAGATGGCCACATTCTCAGTCTTTGGCACCATGTGCGTTGCAAGCACACTGTGAATATTTTTGCAGTTAAGTTTTAATCCATAAAAGAAAGTTATCTGCTAATTAGTACAATATCTGGACTATATGGATCGCTTCACAACTGTAGAAGGGTGATTAGCAAAAGCCGGTGTGATTCGCACCATGAATTGAGATTGTCCAAACAGGAAACAACCACAGTGATTTACTGTACATGTTTACCTCAGCTTCAACAAGGTTAAATTATCTTTTAGGAGCAAATAGTCCATCTGCTTGTTTTTTATTTCTTCTGGTGTCCAACTACAACTTCTCACCAACAATAATTGTTCATGAAGAAGCGACAGAGGAACAATATATAAGTATTAGGATATTCTACAACATAAAAATGACACCAGGAGTTATATGAAATTTGGTGTAAAACAAATATTTTAGCATCTGGTTAAATACTTTTTACAAATATATGTAAAAATGTAAAATCTTGTGGTGCTTTTTATTTATTTGTCTTTATTGAGGCATACATCAACAATTGTATCAATATGTGTGAATACAGGCAAATAAAGATCAAACATAAGTTACAAAGATGTTTAACAACATCAATCCCGCTTAACTGTCTAGTTATTTGGATGAAAGCATATACTGTACATACCAGAGGCCTCATTTAATATTTTTAAATCCTAGTGCACCTACTTATCTCTTTAAAATAAGACAACTTTTGCAGGGTAAAGATTCCCTTTAATGAATAATAGTGACTGCTCTTGGACCACCCATAAATCAAACATGAATTAAAATGGAAATTTAAGGGAGAAAACACAAAAAAAGGCCACTCTTGGAGCCAAAGAATAATATAACTCTGGGTGTATTTTATAC
Source organism: Bombina bombina (assembly GCF_027579735.1). Taxonomy (NCBI): domain Eukaryota; kingdom Metazoa; phylum Chordata; class Amphibia; order Anura; family Bombinatoridae; genus Bombina; species Bombina bombina. The sequence goes on from NC_069503.1 coordinate 536,195,462, forward strand.
CCACTAATACATAAATAAAGCAACAATTAGTATTGAGATTGGAAGTCTAGAACAAAAGTTAGCCTCATTGCAGGTTATAATGGAGCCTCTATAATGAACTTCTGTAGAAACAAATGCAAAGACAGTATGGGCTCTATAGAATTTATAACTGATACAGCAGGCCCTTAAAGGGACTATATTTTTCTTAGCATGTGGAAGCAAGCGAACAATGCTAGACAATCAGGATCTGTTTCCTGTTGCGCTAAGCTTTCCAACCAAAAAGTTGTTGCAGCTGCAACATCAGCCATAGAAATGGCAGGCCTGAGAAGAGAGCCATAATATAAATAAGCTTTCCTATACATTGTTTTTGTAATAATGTATAGTTTTGCTTATTTTTAAATAAGATATATGAAAAAGGAGAAATGGAGGCGCTTCATAGGGTGAGTATGTTAGGACAAGAGAAATGCTGCAAGATACAGACAAACTCACGTTTTTGCAGGCACCACCAGTGGTGCGTGAGAGGCGAGCTGGGGCGGTCCCCCCAGCGAGACAAACCCTGATTATTTCAGGAAGCTTGAGTGGAAACAGATCCCCAACACTGCATCAACACAGATCTGTAGAAAGGATTCCTGCAGAAAGGAAAGTTCTACAGACCCTTTACACAAACAGGAGAAACCTGGAGTAGGTATCTGACGGTATTCTCATAAAACCTTAGGGCTTGGTTAGGAGTCTGAAAATCAGAGCAATGTTATTTAAAAATCAGCAAAATTATACATTTAAAAAAAAAAAAAACTTTATGGGCTATATAAATAGATCATCATCAAAACATTTATGCAAAGAAAAAATGAGTGTATAATGTCCCTTTAAAGCAACTTGTCATACTGTAGGATTGTTTGAATAAATAAAGCAATTTTTAAAAAGGCAAATTCTATAATTTGAGTGAAGCTCACGTTGTATAAATGTGCACAAATCTATTGGAGCAGAGATGGGTAATAATAAGAGTGCACTAGCAGGCACATGCATAGTTTGAGGAGATTATAGGAATTGCAAAATGATATAACTAGCAGTCAATTCCATACGTTAGATTATTAATTAAATATCTATAATGTATTTGTACTGGAAGCAGTATGTACTTTATTCTTTTTTTAGTTCTAGTGTAAAGGAGCCTCTCAGGCTAACTATTCCACATAGGGATTATCAAAAAGCTCTATAGTTTTACGTTCCCTTATAAGTAGATTAATGTTGCTGCTCCTGAAAGCTCTCACCACTTATCCTCGAGCAAATATCATACCTACCACATGGTATTTTTCTTCAACTATCGCTTCTGGCAAAAGAATGGATGTTCATCCGTACAGACACCCCAATTCTCACCGCTCATCCATACAGACACCCCAAATCTCACCACTCATCTGTACAGACACCCCAAATCTCACCGCTCATCTGTACAAACACCCCAATTCTCACCGCTCATCTGTACAAACACCCCAATTCTCACCGCTCATCTGTACAAACACCCCAATTCTCACCGCTCATCTGTACAGACACCCCAAATCTCACCGCTCATCTGTACAGACACCCCAAATCTCACCGCTCATCTGTACAGACACCCCAAATCTCACCGCTCATCTGTACAAACACCCCAAATCTCACCGCTCATCTGTACAAACACCCCAAATCTCACCGCTCATCTGTACAGACACTCCAAATCTCACCGCTCATCTGTATAGACACCCCAAATCTCACCGCTCATCTGTACAAACACCCCAATTCTCACCGCTCATCTGTACAAACACCCCAATTCTCACCGCTCATCTGTACAAACACCCCAATTCTCACCGCTCATCTGTACAGACACCCCAATTCTCACCGCTCATCTGTACAGACACCCCAATTCTCACCGCTCATCTGTACAGACACCCCAATTCTCACCGCTCATCTGTACAGACACCCCAATTCTCACCGCTCATCCGTACAGACACCCCAATTCTCACCGCTCATCTGTACAGACACCCCAATTCTCACCGCTCATCCGTACAGACACCCCAATTCTCACCGCTCATCTGTACAGACACCCCAATTCTCACCGCTCATCTGTACAGACACCCCAATTCTCACCGCTCATCTGTACAGACACCCCAATTCTCACCGCTCATCTGTACAGGCACCCCAATTATCACCGCTCATCTGTACAGGCACCCCAATTCTCACCGCTCATCTGTACAGGCACCCCAATTCTCACCGCTCATCTGTACAGACACCCCAATTCTCAGCGCTCATCCGTACAGACACCCCAATTCTCAGCGCTCTTCCGTACAGACACCCCAATTCTCACCGCTCATCCGTACAGACACCCCAATTCTCACCACCATTATGGTGAGCTCTTTAATCTTATAGCTCTGTCTGCAGGTATCATTTAGTAGGTAGACACAACAAGGCTTCTGCTGCAGTTATTGGCACTTCTCCTCTAACCTCACTGTTGGATATCGGACTGCCTGGGTAAAAGCAGCAGTTATGTGGTTTCTCTTGGACTTCTCAATAAGCTGTTTGATTTTTTGACAAAAGCAAGTGAATTCCCAGATCTCTGGTACCATAATTGGGGCATTAGTGAAATACAAATAAAAAAATATATACTAGGCGCTGCAATATGTTGTAAATAAAATTTATAATATATATATATATGTACTATATAAAAAGATAACTCCCTGCAATATGATCTAACACCCTCAATATTGAAAAATAAATAAATATATAATATTATAATGATGATCAAATATACAATGGCCCCTTAATAGGAAAAAAGGAAAGATCTTACAATTCTCAAACAGTTTCAAATTCTAAGAGTCCGAGGGGGTGAGGGAGAAGTATTCCAATACAGGTGGATAATGAAAGTCTGTGGCTGCTCCTTAATAGAGTCCCATCACGAACTCGGCAAAAAACACTAAAAGAAAAGGAAAAAACAATAGCGCACAAACACCTCTAAGTGCAGATGATAATAACACTTTTATTATGTGTCCCATAAAAGAAACACACTCACACTTTTAAAAACAATATACATGCAGTGTAACGATGGTTATAAGGACTGCAAAACTCGGGCGTCTTCTCCCCAATACACAGAACTCCAGGTTAGAGTGTCCACTAACCTGGACACACTACAGGTTACAGGTCCCTGTGAAGCAACGGTAGTGCTTGTTTAATCAGTAGCAAGCACATAGTGTGCTGAGGGCCGTTTGTATAGGTGTATTGCCTGAGCCTGTTTTTGTTTTAAAGACTGCATTGAATTGACATATATCCGGTGAGAACACGGACATTGCTCAGAGTCAGCCTTCCCACACACCTCCAACGCTAAACCACTGGAAAAGAGGTTGGAGAGCCTACAGACATCCGATTGGCCGTATTGGGGACACACCCTCATCAGCAATTGGTGGACACACTAACCTGGAGTTCTGTGTATTGGGGAGAAGACGCCGGAGTTGGTTTGCAGTCCTTATAACTATCATTACACTGCATGTATATTGTTTTTAAAGTGTGAGTGTGTTTCTTTTATGGGACACATACATAATAAAAGTGTTATTATTGTCTGCACTTAGAGGAGTTTGTGCGCTTCTGTATTTTCCTTTTCTTTTAGTGCATTAGTGAAATAGATAACAACACAATGAGGTGGAAAACTGAACAGGTTCAGGTCTCAGATAACTTTACACCACATTGCATTTATATGCTGTATCTATATATTAGTAGATAGGAGACCAGACATGTCAAGAGGCAGAGCCATATCCCATGTTCTCTTCATTTCTAATGTTGTTAGCCTTTGAGAAAGCCTTTGTTTGGCGAAATGCGCATCAGGCGCTTGTAAAGAGCTCTGCTACCTTACCCTATGTTGTTATCTGTTATAGCAATTGTTATTAACTGAAGTATATTTGACCATATCGTTGGCAGTTTCTTGGGACTCAGACAGGCCTGCATCGCTCCAGTATTGCACTTAGATTAGCATATATGTATGAGGTCAAACCTCTTTTTTAGATAGTTCCTCTTGTGAAATCCGTGAGCCTATTTGGGTGCACACCTGCCTAAGGCTTACCTGCTGTCTATATATTTATATTGAATGCTGATTTCAATTCAATATTGTGTTATTTGATTATAGTACATAGGTACGGTTGTTACCTGGGTATGCTAGCTCCCTATTTTAATCTAAGTTTTACATATACCTACATTGATAGTTTTTTCTATCTTTTATTATATTTATTAAATGTTAAGTTTTAATATTCAACTCGTCTTGGACAGCCTCGTCTGTCATATAGTTACTCTACCTGTTCTTTTGAGTACTCTATAACTATCCAATTTCCTCGTCCTTTACTACCTCAGATAGAACATGCAATTTAAGCAACTTTCCAATTCACTTCTATAATGAAATGTTCTTCATCTTTTGGTATCCTTTGTTGAAGAATCAACAATGCACTACTGGGAGCTAGCTAAACACATCAGATGAGCTAATGACAAAAGGCATATATGTGCAGGCACCAATCAACAGCTAGCTCCCAGTAGTAAATTGCTGCTAGTTATGCTTTGCAACAAAGGATATCAAGGATACAAAGCAAATTAGGTAATAGTTGTACATTAGAAAGTTTCTTAAAGTCGCATGCTCTTTCTGAAGTGTAAAATTTTAATTTTTTATTTAATATCCCTTTAATAAATGTTATTGTTTTGAGCTTGTTCTGAGCTATATCAGTCATGTGACATTTGCAATCAAGTGTACATCATTTAGCCTTCTATGACAAGAAAGAATAAATGATTGTTCTGGTTAGCTAATTGGATTTATTTTATTAGCACTGTTGACCTAATTGAAGCTACTGTGTTTTCTTTCAGATGTACATATCTCTCATTTCCTTGCATTCCCTTATCATGGTGGGCTTTCATTTCCTATATTGCTTTGAAGAAGACTGGACAAGTAAGTAGTATTGCTCCTAATACTGATCATGTAACAGATAAACTCAAATCTTGTATTTCTAACATATAGTAAAGGGACAGTAAAGTCAAAATTAATCTTTCATGATTCAGATAGAGCCATTTTTAATAACTTTCCAATTTACTTCTGTTTTCAAATTTGCTTAGTTCTCTTGGTATCTTTTATTGAAGAATAAAACTAGGCAGGCTCATTAGAGCTCAGGAGTGTGCACGTGTCTTTAGTACTCTATGGCTGCAGTGTTTTGCAACATTATTTGTATCTTTGTTATACAATAAAAGATACCAAGAAAACAAAGCCAATTTGATAACGGAAGTAAATTGGAAAGTTTAAAATGTCATGCTCTAGCAATATCAATAAAGTTTCATTTTGACTTTACTGTCCCTTTAATTCTGACATGACAAACAAAGGAACTTGTGAATCACATATTCAGATATGCAGTATAGTGATATAAGCCCAAAAAACTTGAGAGGCAATGCGAGAAGCTCTTTTTCTCCAAGTGACCTGAGCCTCACTTCCAAAGCTCACTTCTGTCTCTCCGCAACCTGTACAAATCACTGGTAAAGCACCAGAACAAACAGCCAAATGTACATACAACATTCCAAACAATGTCTAAATAAAATGTTGTGTTTATTAAAGGGATGTGACACTCAAACGTTTTCTATCATGATTCAGATAGAGCACACCAATTTACTGCCATGATGTAAATGTGCCCAATCGTTTTATATGCATGTGCAAGAGTTCACATTGTGTACATATATGAGTTTATGATTCGTAGATGGTTGTCACATGATATAGGGGTGGGGACATTTGTGCTACTGAATTGTCTTATTTTGCACTTGTTGATTATGCAATTATATATTTAAAATTTCCTTTATAAAGCCCTCAAGTGAATGTATCAATTCAAAGAAAGCTTTGGTAGCAGACAGCTGTTGTCTTAAGTCAAATTATCAGTTACTGTATGTATTTAAAGGTAGCTGCTTGCTCTTTCCCATTTTTGTGATTTATGTTAAAGAAATATGGAACCCATGTTTTTTCTTCCATGATTCAGATAGAGCATGCAATTTTAAACAAGTTTCTAATTTACTTTCATTATCAAATTTTCTTAATTCTCTCTGTATCTTTTGTTGAAAAGCAGAGACATAAGCCCAGGAGCCGGCCCATTTCTATAGCACTATATGGCAGCAGTTTTGCAAGAATGTTATTCATTTGCAAGAGCACTAGATGGCAGCAATATTTCCTGCCATCTAGTGCTCCAGATGCCTACCTAGGTATCTCTTCAACACAGAATATCATGGGATTGAAGCAAATTTGATAATAGAAATAAATTAGATTTTTTTTAAATTGGTATGCTCTGTGTGGATTACAAAATAAACATTTTGGATTTCATGTCACTTTAAACTTAGCAAAACTTTTGATGTTTTATAAAGAATAAGGGGGCAGAGTGGGTGATGTTTAAACCAGATAGAAATACATATGTCCAGTTCTTGCAGGTTTTCTTGCATTCTTTAAAAGTGTCAATTCTCACAAGTGGATCCCCAAAACGTTTGCTTATTAGTGTGTGTTTTAATAAATCCTTAAAGGGACGTAAACGTGCAAAAAGGGAATGCTCCTAACAGTGTGATATTTCTAATAGCCAAAAACTGAAAATCTAAAGAACCACCTACAATAGATATGTGGATCAGAAAAGTCTCGAATCGATTTACTTAGAAGAAATATTTTATTTAAAACAAGATAAAATGGATACATATTTAGATATATTGACAACATGGGAATCTTATCTCAAAAACAGATAAATTAACACATACTTTTGATCACTCAAAGTAAATATTCACATACCTCTAATACTAACAATAACAGGGAGATCCAAGCTTAATGTAAAGAGGTACACATTCCAGTCCGAAATTAGTTTATTTATGTTTATAATGTTTGTTAAAATTTGAAGTCATTTTACCTGAAAACGAATTAGCCTTACAGCCTATTTATATATTGTATTACTCCAATAATTGTAAAACTTTATCCTTTACAAAATAAAGCTAATAAAAAAAAATGAAAATAGGAATGTTCCAATGTGTTACAGTATTTTATTATTGCGCTGTTGCTTGCGTATAACTCTAACCCATGCCTAGGGGGTAAACACATAGTTAAAGGCATCTTCAGGGCAACAGTGTACTAATGGGACCTAGCTGAAACCCATCTGTTGAATCAATGACAAGATGCATATGTGTGTAGCCATCAATCACTATCTAGCTCACAGTAGTTAATTGCTACTCTTAAAGGGACAGTCTAAACCCAATACTTATTTTTTATTACTTATTGTTACATACCAGACAAGCATCTTGCAACAGGTTCCACATTTGTAAGTTTGTAAGAAGTACATAAAACTTTTAAATAATCATCGTTTGTTAGCAGCTGAAAATGGCTGCCAAGCTCCACCCACAGCTTTCTTCTTGTCCAGTTAGCTGTTTTCTCGTATGACGGTTTAGCAGTGCAGGTTTAATATTTGCAAAAGCACAAATTAGCATGTGCGAGTAGGAAAACTTATTTGAGTTGAATTGATCGTGATTGGAGCACTGTAACATACCAAAATATACATACAATAGGTGGGCGGAGATTGGTGGCCATTTTCGGCTCCTAACAAACAATGAATATTTAAATGTTTGTACTTTTTAAAAGCTTATAGATGTGGGACCAGTTGCAGGATGCTTCTCTGGTATGCAACAATAAGTAATACAAATTATGTATTGGTTCTAGACTGTCCCTTTAAGGCTACTATAAGGGTATGCTTTTCAACAAGAGCAAAAAGAATGAAATCAATTTTATATGTTTCTTAAATGTGCTTGCTCTATCTCAACCATGAAAGTTAATTATGACTTTTATGTCCTTTTAAAAGCTAATTTTACCCTCCTTTATGTCTTGGTAAAATAACAATTAAAATGTAGTTTAGCTTAAATAATGCTAGTGCTTCACAAACCTTTACAACTGATGTTTATTAATCCATGTTTATGTGCATTGTTCCTATAGAGTGTAGCTCCTTCTCACCACCAACTACAGTCATTCTGCTTATCCTACTTTGTTTTGAGGGATTGCTCTTCCTCATCTTCACTGTTGTAATGTTTGGGACACAAGTACACTCCATCTGCACAGATGAAACGGTAAGTCCTCTTCATCACGCTATCAACAGAACTGCACCAAGTGCACTTGAGCCTAGTTTACTTGTATTGCTATAGTGGCTTTTTGCTGTCTTTTTATGTTGACTTTATTTTGCAATTAAATGTTGTAATAGCGGCTGATTTGTGTTTTCCAACTCTCTAGACATAAAATATCATTGTAAGGAGCCCATAAAAATAGGTTTATATCATCATGACCATTTATATAATTTAGCTAATAGTATTGTGAACTACATATTGAATTCTTAATTTGCCAGATTCTGGAATCCTTTATTATTTTTATAAGTGTTAATAAGTATATATATATATATATATATATATATATATATATATATATATATATATATATATATATATATATATATATATTTTAAATGGTGTCCTTTTTTTTGGTTTGTGTGTATTAGAGATGGGCGAATGTGCTGAAAATGCAATTCATTTGGTAGAGCGAATAGTCCTGTGGACATTCGTTTTGGACAATCGAATGTTAATAGGAAGAAAAATCCATTAAAGGGACATGAAAGCCAATTTTTTTCTTTCGTGATTTAGAAAGAGCATGTCATTTTAAACAACTTTCTAATTTACTTATATTATCTAATTTGCTTCATTCTCTTGATATAACTTGAGGAAAAGCATATCTAGATATGCTCAGTAGCTGCTGATTGGTTGCTGCACCTAGAGGCCTTGTGTGATTGGCTCACACATGTGCATTGCTATTTCTTCAACAAAGGACATCTAAATAATTGAGCAAATTAGATAATAGAAGTAAATTGGAAAGTTGTTTAAAATTGCATGCCCTATCTGAATCATGAAAGTTTAATTTTGACTAGACTGCCCCTTTAAGATTAAGACAATAAGATCGAATATCCACATTCAAATTTCGAATGTAATATTCCATTTTACAAACACTATTCAGAAGTTCAATAGTTCAATTGCATAATTTATTAAATTTTTTAATTTGAATTATTACAAAAATTCAAATCAAATATTACATTTAAAGATAGCATTAGAAATACTATGACATTAAACAAATTTTAGGAGGATGTACAAACATTGAAACGAACAAACAAATGTGTTAAAATTTGTTTCATTTTTAGAATGTTACAAAACATTCGCCCATCCCTAGTTTGTTTTTTGTCAGACACAGTTTGGATTGACTAATGTTACATCCATCACTGCTAAGCTATATAAAAGCATATTGTACTCAACATTTTCTCTATTCCAAGGATTTCTTTGAAAGTGAGCAATATATACCTAGGCAGTGTTTGTCACAAAAAAAATGTTTCCTGCCGGGTGGCATTATGATGTAGCCAGGACGGGGAAGTGTAATACTTTGTGATATTATAACATTTTCTGTCTTTTATAAATGTTACTTAAGCTATCCAATGCACACATTAATTGCATAAATGAATTAAATGATAGTTCAAGTTACAAATATTGAAAACATTTAATATTTACTAATTTTAGCTTATTTTTGGCTTAAAATGTAGTCAGATGGTCAGTAAAATCAGCCGGGTGGTGCATCCGCTATAAAGGCAACAGGGAGAACACTGCTAAGTATTAGTTGTACACAAGTACACACTTCCAATTAGTTTTATTTTAAATACAACTTGGTTTCTCAAAAAAAAATGTTGAGTACAATATCCCTGTAATAGCTCTGCGCTAAACTTTTTGTCTTTTGCACACACTGCATGTAAACATCAATTTAAGTGACTTTTCTGTGAGTTATCCACACAAATCATACTTTGTTGTTGTTTTCAGCAGATCAGTAGTTTTAGAAACAACTTTGTAAAAACACCGGAGTGGCAAATTGCCAAATCACACAATGTAAAAAAGTGATCATTTATAGCGTGTATATAGCGTGAATGAAATGTGTTTCATTCTTTTCTAAATGTTGTAATCAGGAACTTCATGGTTCCTCGTCTATCAGTTCACCTTAATATAAAGCACTGACATTTAGGGTTCTATACTTTTGTAACCAATAATAAATTAATAAATATGGTTTTTATTCCTAGGATTTGACGCAGAAAAAAATATGTAGGACTAATTATAAAATGTTAGATACATTTAACTACACAAAATTCTGTTTTCTGGGTTGTGTGGTGCTATACGCACCTGCTTACAATGTCTTTGTGTAGCATAAAATTGTAAAACCGGAAGAAAAGAAAAAATTTGCTGCATCAATAAATCATGAATAAATCTTCCTTAAAATGTCTCTATTTAGTAGCACAGCATAGCCACATTTGCTCAGAGAAACAAGGATCTATGAGCCCTAATACTAACAAAATTATTTTTTTCTTCATGATTCAAATAGAGAATACAATTTTAAATAAGTTTCCAATTGACTTATATTATCAAATTCGCTTTGTTCTTTTTTGTTCTTTGTTAAAGAGATAGCTCAATAGGTAGCCTGCACGTTTCCGGAGCACTACATGACCAGTGCATCTAGTGCACTTGCTATTGTTGCAAAATTGCTGCCATATAGATAGTGCTGCAAACACATGCACGCTCCTAAACTTTACCGCCCTGCTTTTCAACAAAAGATAACAAGAAAACAAAGAACATTTTATAATATAAGTAAATTGGAAGTTGTTTAAAATAGTATGCTCTATCTGAATCGTGAAAGAAAATGTTTGGGTTTTATGTCCGTTTAAAGAACACATGACAACAATAGGGATATGAATCTCATTCTTTCAATGGTTATTACCCTACTTCAAGTGAGGGGTGTTATAATATATCTGTAGCCATGGGGTTAATAAGGACTTCTCAACCCCCATTCTAGAACCAAGGCTATAGCATTTACTCACTATTAAAAGAGCATAAAACCCTTAATTTGAAAGAGGTTTATTCCCTCATTCATACGAGGGGTAATGTTTTTGCTGTCTTTAGGGAGTGGAGGTTACTTTTAAGCTCCTGTGGTTGCTTATACAACTTTGTGTGGGTTATATAGAAATTCGCTGGTGACTAGTAATGCAAATAATCTCCCTTCCACATTGTGACTACCTGCATCCTAGAGGGGAAATTACTCTGAATTCCAAAGATGGCCTTGCCCTCTTTCCAATTGTGGACACTTGTACTTTTAAGTTGTATTGGAGGGAGACTAGGACTCTATTAAAGTCTATACTAGTGGATGGAGATAGTGCAGGCTATAATAGAGTTCCTATCTCCCTCCACTACCACTTACCAGTGAGAGGTTAGTGCAGGCTATAATAGAGTCCTTAGCATCTCACTGGTAAGTGGTAGTGGAGGGAGATAAGGACTCTTATAGCCTGTACTAACATCTCACTGGTAAGTGGAGGGAAATAAGGACACTTATAGCCTGTACTAACATCACTGGTAAGTGGTAGTTTAGGGAGATAATTACTCTATTATAGCCTGCACTAACATCTCACTGGTAAGTGGTATTGGAGGGAGATAAGGACTCTTATTGCTTGTACTAACCTCTCACTGGTAAGTGGTAGTGGAGGGAGATAAGGTCTCATAGCTTGTACTAACCTCTCACTGGTATGTGGTAGTTGAGGGAGATAATGACTTGTACTAACCTCTCACTGGTAAGTGGTAGTGGAGGGAGATAAGGACTCTTATAGCTTGTACTAACCTCTCACTGGTAAGTGGTAGTGGAGGGAGATAAGGACTCTTATAGCTTGTACTAACCTCTCACTGGTAAGTGGTAGTGGAGGGAGATAAGGACTCTTATAGCTTGTACTAACCTCTCACTGGTAAGTGGTAGTGGAGGGAGATAATGACTCTTATAGCTTATACTAACCTCTCACTGGCAAGTGGTAGTGGAGGGAGATAAGGACTCGTATAGCTTGTACTAACCTCTCACTGGTAAGTGGTAGTGGAGGGAGATAAGGACTCTTATAGCTTGTACTAACCTCTCACTGGTAAGTGGTAGTGGAGGGAGATAATGACTCTTATAGCTTATACTAACCTCTCACTGGCAAGTGGTAGTGGAGGGAGATAAGGACTCGTATAGCTTGTACTAACCTCTCACTGGTAAGTGGTAGTGGAGGGAGATAATGACTCTTATAGCTTATACTAACCTCTCACTGGCAAGTGGTAGTGGAGGGAGATAAGGACTCTTATTGCTTGTACTAACCTCTCACTGGTAAGTGGTAGTGGAGGGAGATAAGGACTCTTATAGCCTGTACTAACCTCTCACTGGTAAGTAGTTGAAGGAGATAGAGGTTCCAGTAGAGCCGCATCTTAATGGTAAAAAAGTGCTGATTGTTTATGATTGCATATTCCACTACAGGATAAGACTGGGTTTTTATTTAGAGCCTTTGGCCATTTTAATAGTACATTTTACTCATAAATCCTAAGAAACATATTGTAAACATTGCTTGCTTATTAGGATATTTCAACTGGACATCAAAAAAAAACCAAATAAAACAAAAAAACAATCACCTTTGAAAACAGCATCTCTTCAAGATGCTGTTTGTAGGTCACACTACACTAGTGCACATCCATGGCGAGTCTTGTAAGATCCAACAATCCAAAGTAGCCGTAGCACTCCAATATCTTTAAAATTGTTTATTAAAGGGACACTGAACCCAAAATTTTTCTTTTGTGATTCAGATAGAGCATGCAATTTTAAGCAACTTTCTAATTTACTCCTATTATCAAATTTTCTTGTTTCTCTTGGTATCTTATTTGAAATGCAAGAATGTAAGTTTAGATGCCGGCCCATTTTTAGTGAATGACCTGGGTTATTCTTGCTGATTTGTGGATAAATTCATCCACCAATAAAAAGTGCTGTCCAGTGTTCAGAACCAAAAAAAAAAAAAAAAAAAAAAAAAAAAAAAAACGCTTAGATGCCTTCTTTTTCAAATAAATATAGCAAGTGAATGAAGAAAAATTGATAATAGGAGTAAATTAGAAACTTGCTTAAAATTGCATGCTCTATCTGAATCACAAAAGAAAAAATTTGGGTTCAGTGTCCCTTTAAGCTCCATAACAAAAAACAAACAGAGAACGTTTCCGGTATTAATCCTTAAAGGGATACAGAACCCACATTTTTTTCTTTCGTAATTCAGATAGAGCATGCAATGTTAAGCAACTTTCTAATTGACTCCTATTATCAATTTTTCTTCGTTCTCTTGCTATCTTTATTTGAAAAAGAAAGTTCGGAACCCAGGTCAGCACTTGTTTATTGGTGGATGAATTTATCCACCAATCAGCAAGAACAACCCAGGTTGTTCATCAAAAATGGGCAGGCATTTAAACTTACATTCTTGCTTTTCAAATAAAAATACCAAGAGAATGAAGAACATTTGATAATAAGAGTAAATTAGAAAGTTGCTTAAAATTGCATGCTCTATCTGGATCACAAAAGAAAAAAATTGGGTTCAGTGTCCCTTTAACCATGTGACATGATTAAGGGTTAATGCCCAAAATGTTGTCTGTCTTATGCTGTGGAACTTAATAAACAAATTGAAAGATATTGGAGTAAGGACTGCGGTGCAGAGCCCTTGACAGAGTTGCACCCTTATATATTATACACAGGTGATGGACAGTTGAGTCTTGTAAGATCCCCATACACAGGCTTGGGAATCCACTTCTCTGCTAGTCTGTGGGGCAAGAAGTAGGGTCTACGATTGTCTGTATTACCTGACCATTAAAAGAAAAAGAAAAAACAGACTTGCCTAGAAGAGTGCTAGCTTGGAGAGATGTAATCTGCATAGAATTTTGAAAACATCCAGAGGAAATAAAGTAATGCTTGCATTTTGCTTCTTCGTCTTTTGGAGTAATTTGTTAATTTAAAATGAAATAAAATGCATCAAAGACTAATCTGGCCTTTAGAGAAACGTATCTATTGTAGCAAATTTTACTATTTTAGCATTGGTGAGAGTTCCAATAGAATTATGATTATGTATACCGGAAGCATTTGACTCTGACAGCTATGTTTGACTTAATCTATCTCAGACGCCTTTTGTAACCTCTGATGCTTATCTTTTCAGCTTTTTTAATTCTTTGCCTACCTCTAAATTATAGTCTAATGGACTTATACGTGGTGTTGGCTGCCAAGGACCTTCACCTTAAGACACTATCTTTTAACAAGAAAAAAAATATATCAGATTTCTATATTGATTGGTTACTAGCCACAGAATCCCCAATCTCTCTACCTTTTGCACATATATTCTGAGTTTATTAGGCAACTCCATTTACTGAAGGTTTTTAATCTTTCTATTTCCAGGGAATAGAACAATTGAAAAAGGAAGAGAGAAGATGGGCTAAAAAAACAAAATGGATGAATCTCAAAGCAGTGTTTGGCCATCCGTTCTCTATAGCGTGGCTAAGTCCATTAGCCACGCCAGAGCAGGGAAAAGCAGACCCTTACCAATATGTAGTCTGAGGAAGTGGCAGCATTGTCACATTATGATAAACACACCACAAAACTACTATTTGCCAGCTTGACGTTGAATGTTTTATTAAAAAAATAAATGAACTTTATTTTTTTAATGGCTGAAAGTTATGGTCAGGGAGGAGCTATCTCTCACCTTTCAAGTCACTTGAGGCTACATATTGATTTTCCTTTGCACATCATATCTCTGCTTTCTCTTCAACCACAAGAACTAAAACCAGCTTCTTCTGTGCTTCCTGCATAACCTGACTTGCTTCTGTCTACGACACTTTCTGCCATAGCTGACGGTGCCAACAAATCATTAACCTCTCACAGGACTCAAGCCTATGGACAACTCTTGGAATGTTTTGACTGTCAACTTGTTTACAACCCATGAGGATATTTCTTACTTGGTAGAAAAAGAGAAGATAGGCCTTGCATTCATTGTTGGAATGGCACAATGTTTTAAAATTGTAACTCCAAAAAAATCATTACATGTTAATGATGTAACATTAACCCAGAACTCCCTTTTTTATATGTCATACGTGTGTACTACAACAAAATTCAAGCAAATTATCTGACTAATTCTTTTGTGAAACTATAGCATGATGGTTTTGATTGATATCCGATATTTAGAGATGAGAGAAAATTATTTTTAATGGTTGAAGTTTTCACAAGGAAGATGAAATCCATGTGTTCCAATCATTTTATGTCTCACCAATGAAAATACTGAACATTGGACCTAAGACAGGGGGCATGTTCACCAGTGTCGACATAGATTAAAACAAAATAAAATGTTTCTATTGGTCTAAACTGCATTTCTCAATAGACAACTGTACAATTTTGATCATTTATTTGTATAACCCAACTGGTATTTGTTTGGTCTTCCCTAGATTAAGACTGTCATAGTAAATATACAATATTATTATGCTAATAACACTGGAGCGTCGTTATTAAAACACATACTGTTTTGTTTTAATCGTATCTGATTTTGGGCTTCCAGTGTTTATTTAATGTTGAGTAGTGTTCATAGTCGTTTCTCTGTATCTTATAAAATATATGGTGTGTTGCATGGTTTTCCATGTACTATAATCAGTGTTCTCCACAGATAGTTTTGCCAGCTGGTTAGGCCGGGTAATACTTTGTTACATTATAACATTTTCTGCTATCCAAAGCACAAATTAATTGCATAATTTAACATCAATTTATTTAATGATAATTTGTGCAATTGGCTTACATTTTAGCCAGGTGCTCAGTAAAATCGACCAGGTGGTCTTCCCATTAAAAACTCCTGTGGAGAACACTAATGATATTACAATTGGTTATTGTTGATTAAATATGGGCTTAAATAATAATGGTATAGAGGATGCTTTTGCTTATCCTAGAAAACAGTCAAAAATTTTACTCTTCTCTCACACATTCTCAGCCAGAACGTTTTTTTTTTTTGCAATCGGCTATAATGAAGCAGTATTACAAAAATTAAACTACTGTGAATTGGTTAGCAATCATATTATCTCATAGAGCAATCATTTTATAGCTACTTGAACAAAATTAAAAGCAATGGAGTAGAGTTAAAGGGACATGAAATCCAAACATTTTCTTTCATGATTCAAACAGAGAATACAATTTTAAACGACTTTCCAATTTACTTCTATTATCTAATTCACTTAGTTATCTTGGTATCCTTTGTCGGAAAGCATACCTAGGTAGGCTCAGGATCTGGGAGCTAGCTGGTGATTGGTGGCTACACATATATACCTCTTATCTTTTGGCTTACCGATATGTTTAGCTAGTTCCCAGGATACCAAGAGAATGAAGCAAGATTGATAATAGAAATAAATTAAAAAGCTGTTTAAAATGGTATGTTCTATCTGAATAAGGAAAGAAACATTTTGGATTTCATGTCCCTTTAAAGCAGGGATAGGGAACCATTTCCAATGATGCTCAACTGGACTTCAGAGTGCCTAAGCATCATGGGTAATGTAGTTCTGAAACATCAGGAGTGCCAAGGTTCTCCATCCCTGCTTTAAAGTAAACACCACATGACAGTAATAACAGGGAGACTGGACTAATTAAAAAGGATATAGATACCCCAGCATATTATTTTACAGCAGTACAAAATACTTTTACACTATTCTTTTTATATTTTTGTGTTCTTCCTTCAAGGGATATAAAACAGTAAATACCTGTTAGACATAATGACTTATTAGCCTTAGACTAATAAGTGGATATATTTTTACAATTATATTCATTTTTTAAATATTAAAGATAAAGGTATAGAGTTTTAGTCTCTATAAAGTAATAGGCACCCCATGTTTAAACTAGTTTTCTATTTAGCTCTGTCTTTTGCTGAGAACAATTATAGAGAGAGAGAGAGAGATAAATCAGGCAATAAAATAGAACTTGTGCAAACAAGGTTGTATGGAAAACCTGTTAAATAATCTTATGTTCCACACAACTTTGTTTGGACAGTCTCTTCTATTGCCTGTTTTATTTTTTTAATTAAATGTTTTATGCTAGAAAGTGGGATAATGGAAAACTTAAGTTCAAACAGGGCAGTGTTAATTACTTTATAGAAACTCAGTGGAAGTTCGAAAACCAACAATGTTTAGAGTGAAATTACAGAAAAAGTGGACAAAATACACAATGACAGTTTAATTAAACATTTTAGATTACCATCTCATACTATTTAATATCCCTTTAATTAAGAAATAGTCACTATATATCAAGCTCCTGGTGCTAATCTGTAAATTTACAAGAGTGCTGGCAGTTAGATCCCCTCTGTGCAGTGGCTTGATACACTGTTTGCTTAGTATACTATGTTACTTAAAGGGACAGTCAACACCAGAATTTTTGTTGTTTAAATAGGTAGATAATCCCTTTATTACCCATTCCCCAGTTTTGCATAACCAACACAGTTATACTAATATACGTTTTACCTCTATAATTACCTTGTATCTAAGCCTCTGCAAACTTCCCCCTTATTTCAGTTCTTTTGACAGACTTACATTTTAGCCAATCAGTGCTCACTCCTAGGAGCTTCACGTACATGAGCTCAATGTTATCTATATGAAACACATGAACTAATGCCCTCTAGTGGTGAAAAACTGTCAAATGCAGAGGCGGCCTTCAAGGTCTAAGAAATTAGCATATGAACCTCCTAGGTTTAGCTTTCAACTAAGAATAGCAAGAGAACAAAGCAAAATTGGTGATAAAAGTAAATTGGAAAGTTGTTTAAAATGACATGCCCTATTTAAATCAAGAATGTTTTTTTTGGACTTGTCTGTCCCTTTAAGTTATCCAAAGCACACTTTAATTGCATAAACATAAATTGATTTAATGATAATGTGTGCAACAAACATTGAAAAATCAAAACAATATATCTAATTTTAGCTGAATAAAGGCTTAAATTTTAGCCAGATGGTCAGTAAAATCAGCTGGGTGGTATACCCATTAAGGGGCAGATTATGAGTAGCAAGATAACGGTTGCACGCAAGCGATCTCGGATTTATCACGGCTATTTGCGCGCATTGAATGTAGCGCACATATTAAGTTGGAATTAAAGACAATCGCTTGAGCACAATTGAATTTAATGCGCGTTGGGATAGTGCAACCTCAGAGCTCTGGTTAACTGTTACGCTTGAATAAAAAGTGTCACAAAACATATCAAAAATACATTTAAAAGTAGTTACACTCATAATAACACTATCTAATAAAAAAATTATTTAAAAAATATTGCATAAAAAAGTTCTAAGGGCTCAAAGATATAAGGTTTCAGGTGTTAGGGAAAAAAGGACTGCAAAATCCTTTAACAAAGAGATGCATACATATACATGTCTATGTGCATGTATGGGTATATATATATATATATATATATATATATATATATATATGTACAGATGTATCTATGTGTGTGTGTATATATATATATATATATATATATATACATATGTAAGTGAATTGCGGTATTCAAAGTTCGGCTTTTTGCGCGCGTTGGTTTAGCGCACAAGCAAAAACTTTTTACTTTCAACTTGTAATACAACCACATCCCGACGCGCAAAAAAAGTTTTTACTTCTAGCAGTTAGCGCGGGAGCAATAAATAGCGCTCCACTCGTAATCTAGCACTAAATAGGTCCTGGGGAGGACACTTCAGTACAATGTACATAAAATCTTTATTTTGCCTAGTTTTCTGGTTATTTAGTATATTTACTCGAAATTGTGTGTTTTCTCTACTCACCCCAGAGAGATTGTAGTATATTCGTCAAACTTAAAGGGCTCGATTTAGCAAGCTGAGGTAGACATATACGTGCCCCTGTCCCACCGCAGCTCGCCTCTAGCGGTCCGAATTCTCTTGGAGGAATTCAGCATTGCACACAAGCGCTATTTTGCGCTCACGTGCAATCACGCGCAGGCAGGAGCTGTCAATCTCCCCGGTTTAGAAAAGACCAGGGAGATTGAATTGCGCCAAGCAAGAGGTGGCGAAGAGGTCAGCAAAGCAGTGGTCTGATGACCGCTGCTTGTTAAATACGGCGTGCAGGTTCTCGTGTGAGAACCTGCAGCCATAG
Organism: Bombina bombina; assembly: GCF_027579735.1. Taxonomy (NCBI): domain Eukaryota; kingdom Metazoa; phylum Chordata; class Amphibia; order Anura; family Bombinatoridae; genus Bombina; species Bombina bombina. The sequence continues at coordinate 536,214,480 of NC_069503.1, forward strand.
GGGCTCAAAGGCTGGCGAAAGCCTTTGATAAATCGACCCCAAAGTGATAGTAAATCCTATCGTTTTTTGAAATGCTAGGATTTATTAGTGGAACAAATAAAGGTGACTTTCAGTCATGAAGAATGCTATTTTTCAGTGAGGTGACGTTTCCACCTCTTATCCAATAGCTGTGCAGTCCAGCTGGAATTATGCAGGATAGCTAGCACGCTATTGGCTAAAATCACCCCAGTGATAAATAGCGTTCTGCCGTGGGCTGCCTGAGGCGCTCAGCACGGCGAACGCTGCAAACAAATAAAGGAACTTTCAGCATGAAGTATATTATATTTCATGACTGAAAGTCCCCTTTATTTGCTGCAATGGTAAATTCTAGCGTTTCACAAACGCTAGGATTTACTATCACTTTAATATATTGCAGTGAACTGGAAATGCACAGGAGTATATTTTTGCAGTATGCTTAGAACATGCACTTAATTAAATTTGAAATTAGATTTCATTAACTTTTATGTTCAGTTAAATATGTTGCAACATTTTACACAGAAAATACTTAAAGTGAAAGACAATCCTAGCGTTGTACAAATGCTAGGATTGACTATTGAAACAAATAAAGGGGACTTTCATTCATGAAGTATAAGATATTTTGTTAAGAGGTGACATCTTCACCTCTTAGTCTATAGCCATGCAGTAAATCTGGTTTGGCGCCCATGGGAGCCAGATTTACCGCACGGCTATTGGCTAAGAGGTGAAAATGTCACCTCTTAGCAAAAAAAAATTTAGCCGTGGTCTGCTGTAGCAGCTAAGAACGGCGATCGATTTAAACAAATAAAGGAGCTTTCTACATAAAGTATCTTATACTTCATGAACAAAAGTCCCCTTTATTTGTTTCAATAGTAAATCCTAGCGTTTGTACAATGCTAGGATTGACTCACTTTAAATAAATGTATAACTCAAGAGAGGGAAAGGAGACAAGATAAATATTTAAAGGGACTAAAGTCAAAATTAATCTTTCATGAATCAGAGCATGTCATTTTAAACGTTCCAATTTACTTCTATTATATAATTTACTTTGTTCCCTTAGCATCCTTTGATGAAAGGCATACCTAGGTAGGATTAGGAACAGCTGGGATCTAGCTGCTGATCGATGGATGCACATATATGCCTCTTGTCATTTGTTGTCAAGCTGATAGGTTCAACTAGCTTCCAGTAGTGCATTGCTAATTCTTCAACAAAGGATGCAAAGAGAATGAAGCAAGTTTAATAACAGAAATTGGAAAGTTGTTTAAAATTGTATATTGTATCTGAATCATTAATGAAAAAATTTGAGTTTCATATCTCTTTAAGAAAAAAATTCAAAGGGTATTATAGCTCATTATTCATTATAGCTTATTGTGTAGAAAAATGTAATGTTAGCTTTTCCTTTATAATTTAATTTTTAAAGCCTGATATTTCTTTTTGACAGCAGTAGTTTCAGAACAAAGCATACAAGCCGGGTTGTAGATTTTATTGCTGCCCTAGAAGTAAACCCAAATGCACATGGTCTGAATGCCCGCACCATCATTGTGTTAAAAACTTATCAAAGGGATATGAAACCCAAATTTTTTTTGCACTGTTCAGATAGAGCATGCAATTTTAAGCAACTTTCTAGTTTACTCCTATTATCAATTTTTCTTTGTTCTCTTAGTATCTTTATTTGAAAAGCAGAAATTTAAGCTTAGGAGTTGGACCATTTTTGATTCAGCACCTGGGTAGTGCTTTCTGATTGGTGGCTAAATGAAGCCACCAATCCACAAACGCTACCCAGGGTACTGAACCAAAAATGGGCCGGCTTTTAAGCTTACATTCCTACTGTTTAAAATAAAGATACCAAGAGAACAATGAAAAATGTATAATAGGAGTAAATTCGAAAGATGCTTAAAATTGCATGCTCTATCTGAATCATGAATGAAAAAAATTGGGTTTAATATCCCTTTAAGTCAATGATAAGCAAGTTTCCACTTAGGGCCACATTTCTGAGTCATAGATTGGGCCACAGAGTGCCTTAACTTATATATAAGTCCAGCACCATAAGTGATCAGAACTGTGTATGGAAAGAAAAAGGAATATTGAGCTGGAGGTAAGTTGGTAAAATGGTGTGTTTTGGGCATCCTGATTTGTGCCAAGATAAAGGGTGGTGATTGCACAAGAAGTGGGCCAACCTGTGACGTCCATTTGACTTCCACTATTTTAGGAGCAAGAAAAGACTTGGACATATAGAACCATGAGCATCTCGCTCAAGGTGATATAAATTGTTGGAATCAGGTTTCCCATTACACAGTTGTTAAGGTTTCCTACAATCACAATTTCCGTTCCTTCTGTGCTTAAATGTCTCCCAGTGTTACCAACAAACAATTGCATGCTAGTGTTATCTCTCAATTCTTCATGCAGTTGTCTTGTCTAATAAATCTAGTTTAAAATGTGGGTTTAGAAATAATGTTCGTTTTAGATTTACCGTTTCTTCAATATCTATATATTCTGGATATTTTATGTCGGCTTAATGTTGCAGTAAAAGTTGTTTCTAGCATTTTGAGTTTTTTTTATACAAGCAATGTGAATAGATGTAAAGACGTATATAAATATATACACACATTTATATAAAATATATTTATGTATTATTATACATGTATATTCTACAAGAAAACAACACATTCCATTCATAAATGCTTTTTCTCCAACATAGGTGTGTCCGGTCCACGGCGTCATCCTTACTTGTGGGATATTCTCCTCCCCAACAGGAAATGGCAAAGAGCCCAGCAAAGCTGGTCACATGATCCCTCCTAGGCTCCGCCTACCCCAGTCATTCTCTTTGCCGTTGTACAGGCAACATCTCCACGGAGATGGCTTAGAGTTTTTTAGTGTTTAACTGTAGTTTTTATTATTCAATCAAGAGTTTGTTATTTTAAAATAGTGCTGGTATGTACTATTTACTCAGAAACAGAAAAGAGATGAAGATTTCTGTTTGTATGAGGAAAATGATTTTAGCACCGTAACTAAAATCCATGGCTGTTCCACACAGGACTGTTGAGAGCAATTAACTTCAGTTGGGGGAACAGTGTGCAGTCTCTTACTGCTTGAGGTATGACACATTCTAACAAGACGATGTAATGCTGGAAGCTGTCATTTTCCCTATGGGATCCGGTAAGCCATGTTTATTAAGATAGTAAATAAGGGCTTCACAAGGGCTTATTAAGACTGTAGACTTTTTCTGGGCTAAATCGATTCATTATTAACACATATTTAGCCTTGAGGAATCATTTATTCTGGGTATTTTGATATGATTATATCGGCAGGCACTGTTTTTAACACCTTATTCTTTAGGGGCTTTCCCTAATCATAGTCAGAGCCTCATTTTCGCGCCGGTATGGCGCACTTGTTTTTGAGGACAGCATGGCATGCAGCTGCATGTGTGTGGAGCTCTGATACATAGAAAAGTCTTTCTGAAGGCATCATTTGGTATCGTATTCCCCTTTGGGCTTGGTTGGGTCTCAGCAAAGCAGATTCCAGGGACTGTAAAGGGGTTAAATATAAAAACGGCTCCGGTTCCGTTATTTTAAGGGTTAAAGCTTCCAAATTTGGTGTGCAATACTTTTAAGGCTTTAAGACACTGTGGTGAAATTTTGGTGAATTTTGAACAATTCCTTCATACTTTTTCGCAATTGCAGTAATAAAGTGTGTTTAGTTTAAAATTTAAAGTGACAGTAACGGTTTTATTTTAAAACGTTTTTTGTGCTTTGTTATCAAGTTTATGCCTGTTTAACATGTCTGAACTACCAGATAGATTGTGTTCTGACTGTGGGGAAACCAAGGTTCCTTCTCATTTAACTATATGTATTTTATGTCATAAAAAATTTTTTAGTAAAAATGATGCCCAATATGATTCCTCAAGTGAGGGGAGTAAGCATGGTACTGCATCATCCCCCCCTTCGTCTACACCAGTCTTGCCCATACAGGAGGCCCCTAGTACATCTAGTGCGCCAATACTCCTTACTATGCAACATTTAACGGCTGTAATGGATAATTCTATCAAACACATTTTAGCCAATATGCCCACTTATCAGTGAAAGCGCGACTGCTCTGTTTTAGAAAATTCTGTAGAGCATGAGAACGCTGATGATATGGTTTCTGAAGGGCCCCTACACCAGTCTGAGGGGGCCAGGGAGGTTTTGTCTGAGGGAGAAATTTCAGATTCAGGAAACATTTCTCAACAAGCTGAACCTGATGTGATTACTTTTAAATTTAAGTTGGAACATCTCCGCGCTCTGCTTAAGGAGGTGTTATCCAATTTGGATGATTGTGATTATCTGGTCATTCCAGAACCACTATGTAAAATGGAAAAGTTCTTAGAGGCCCCGGGGCCCCCCGAAGCTTTTCCTATATCCAAGCGGGTGGCGTACATTGTTAGTAAAGAATGGGACAGGCCCGGTATACCTTTAGTACCTCCCCCCATATTTATAAAATTGTTTTCCTATAGTCGACCCCAGAAAGGACTGATGGCAGACAGTCCCCAAGGTCGAGGGGGCGGTTTCTACTCTACACAAGCGCGCCACTATACCCATAGAAGATAGTTGTGCTTTCCAAGATCCTATGGATAAAAAATTAGAAGGTCTGCTAAAGATGTTTGTTCAGCAAGGTTCCCTTCTACAACCAATTGCATGCATTGTCCCTGTCACTGCAGCCGCGTGTTTCTAGTTTGATGAGCTAGGAAAGGCGATTATTAGTAATTCTTCTTCTTATGAGGAGATTATGGACAGAATTCGTGCTCTTAAATTGGCTAATTCTTTCACCCTAGACGCCACCTTGCAATTGGCTAGGTTAGCGGCGAAAAAATTCTGGGTTTGCTTTTGTGGCGCAGAGCGCTTTGGTTAAAATCTTGGGCAGCGGATGCGTCTTCCAAGAACAAATTGCTTGACATTCCTTTCAAGGGGAAAACACTCTTTGGCCCTGACTTGAAAGAGATTATCTCTGATATCACTGGGGGCAAGGGCCACGCCCTTCCTCAGGATAGGTCTTTTCAAGACCAAAAATAAACCTAAGTTTCGTCCCTTTCGCAGAAACGGATCAGCCCCAAGGGCTACGTCCTCTAAGCAGGAAGGTAATACTTCTCAAGCCAATCCAGCCTGGAGACCTATGCAAGGCTGGAACAAAGGAAAGCAGGCCAGGAAACCTGCCACTGCTACCAAGACAGCATGAAATGCGGGCCCCCGATCCGGGACCGGATCTGGTGGGGGGCAGACTCTCTCTCTTCGCTCAGGCTGGGGCAAGAGATGTTCTGGATCCTTGGGCGCTAGAAATAGTCTCCCAAGGTTATTCTCTGGAGTTCAAGGGGCTTCCTCCAAGGGGGAGGTTCCACAGGTCTCAGTTGTCTTCAGACCACATAAGAAGACAGGCATTCTTACATTGGGTAGAAGTCCTGCTAAAAATGGGAGTGATTCATCCTGTTCCATTAGGAGAACAAGGGATGGGGTTCTACTCCAATCTGTTCATAGTTCCCAAAAAAGAGGGAACGTTCAGACCAATCTTAGATCTCAAGATCTTGAACAAGTTTCTCAAGGTTCCATCGTTCAAGATGGAAACCATTCGAACACTCCTTCCTTCCATCCAGGAAGGTCAATTCATGACCAAGGTGGATTTCAAGGATGCGTATCTACATATTCCTATCCACAAGGAACATCATCGGTTCCTAAGGTTTGAATTCCTGGACAAGCATTTCCAGTTCGTGGCGTTTTCTTTCGGATTAGCCACTGCTCCTAGGATTTTCTCATAGGTACTAGGGTCCCTTCTGGCGGTGCTAAGACCAAGGGGCATTGCTGTAGTACCTTACTTGGACGACATTCTGATTCGAGCGTCGTCCCTTCCTCAAGTAAAGGCTCACACGGACATTGTCCTGGCCTTTCTCAGATCTCACGGATGGAAAGTGAACGTGGAAAAGAGTTCTCTATCTCCGTCAACGAGGGTTCCCTTCTTGGGAACTATAATAGACTCCTTAGAAATGAGGATTTTTCTGACAGAAGCCAGAAAAACAAACTCTTGTCGGATACTTCATTCCGTTCCTCTTCCTTCCATAGCGCAGTGCATGGAAGTGATAGGTTTGATGGTAGCGGCAATGGACATAGTTCCTTTTGTGCGCATTCATCTAAGACCATTACAACTGTTCATGCTCAGTCAGTGGAATGGGGACTATTCAGACTTGTCTCCGAAGATACAAGTAAATCAGAGGACCAGAGACTCATTCCGTTGGTGGCTGTCCCTGGACAACCTGTCACAAGGGATGACCTTCCGCAGACCAGAGTGGGTCATTGTCACGACCGACGCCAGTCTGATGGGCTGGGGCGCGGTCTGGGGATCCCTGAAAGCTCAGGGTCTTTGGTCTCGGGTAGAATCTCTTCTACCGATAAATATTCTGGAACTGAGAGCGATATTCAATGCTCTCAAAGCTTGGCCTCAGCTAGCGAGGGCCAAGTTCATACATCAACCATCAGGGGGGAACAAGGAGTTCCCTAGCGATGGAAGAAGTGACCAAAATCATTCTATGGGCGGAGTCTCACTCCTGCCACCTGTCTGCTATCCATATCCCAGGAGTGGAAAATTGGGAAGCGGATTTTCTGAGTCGTCAGACATTGCATCCGGGGGAGTGGGAACTCCATCCGGAAATCTTTGCCCAAGTCACTCAACCGTGGGGCATTCCAGACATGGATCTGATGGCCTCTCGTCAGAACTTCAGAGTTCCTTACTACGGGTACAGATCCAGGGATCCCAAGGCGGCTCTAGTGGATGCACTAGTAGCACCTTGGACCTTCAAACTAGCTTATGTGTTCCCGCCGTTTCCTCTCATCCCCAGGCTGGTAGCCAGGATCAATCAGGAGAGGGCGTCGGTGATTTTGATAGCTCCTGCGTGGCCACGCAGGACTTGGTATGCAGATCTGGTGAATATGTCATCGGCTCCACCATGGAAGCTACCTTTGAGACGAGACCTTCTTGTTCTAGGTCCGTTCGACCCACTCCAGCTGACTGCTTGGAGATTGAACGCTTGATCTTATCAAAGCGAGGGTTCTCAGATTCTGTTATTAATACTCTTGTTCAGGCCTGAAAGCCTGTAACCAGAAAAATTACCACATAATTTGGTATATCTGTTGGTGTGAATCTGCAGGATTCCCTTGGGACAAGGTTAAGATTCCTAAGAGTCTATCCTTCCTTCGAGAAGGATTGGAAAAAGGATTATCTGCAAGTTCCTTGATGGGACAGATTTCTGCCTTGTCTGTGTTACTTCACAAAAAGCTGGCAGCTGTGCCAGATGTTCTAGCCTTTGTTCAGGCTCTGGTTAGCATCAAGCCTGTTTACAAAATTTTGACTCCTCCTTGGAGTCTCAACCTAGTTCTTTCAGTTCTTTAGGGGGTTCCGTTTGAACCCTTACATTCCGTTGATATTAAGTTATTATCTTGGAAAGTTTTGTTTTTGGTTGCAATTTCTTCTGCTAGAAGAGTTTCAGAATTATCTGCTCTGCAGTGTTCTTCTCCTTATCTGGTGTTCCATGCAGATAAGGTGGTTTTGCGTACTAAACCTGGTTTTCTTCCAAAAGTTGTTTTCTAGCAAAAACATTAACCAGGAGATAGTTGTGCCTTCTTTGTGTCCTAATCCAGTTTCAAAGAAGGAACGTTTGTTGCACAACTTGGATGTAGTTCGTGCTCTAAAATTTTACTTAGCAGCTACTAAGGATTTCAGACAAACTTTGTCTTTGTTTGTTGTTTATTCTGGTAAACGGAGAGGTCAAAAAGCAACTTCTACCTCTCTCTCCTTCTGGATTAAAAGCATTATCCGATTGGCTTATGAGACTGCCGGACGGCAGCCTCCTGAAAGAATCACAGCTCACTCCACTAGGGCTGTGGCTTCCACATGGGCCTTCAAGAACGAGGCTTCTGTTGATCAGATATGTAAGGCAGCGACTTGGTCTTCACTGCACACTTTTTCTAAATTTTACAAATTTGATACTTTTGCTTCTTCTGAGGCTATTTTTGGGAGAAAGGTTTTGCAAGCCGTGGTGCCTTCCATTTAGGTGACCTGATTTGCTCCCTCCCTTCATCCGTGTCCTAAAGCTTTGGTATTGGTTCCCACAAGTAAGGATGACGCCGTGGACCGGACACACCAATGTTGGAGAAAACAGAATTTATGTTTACCTGATAAATTACTTTCTCCAACGGTGTGTCCGGTCCACGGCCCGCCCTGGTTTTTTTAATCAGGTCTGATAATTTATTTTCTTTAACTACAGTCACCACGGTAACATATGGTTTCTCCTATGCAAATATTCCTCCTTAACGTCGGTCGAATGACTGGGGTAGGCGGAGCCTAGGAGGGATCATGTGACCAGCTTTGCTGGGCTCTTTGCCATTTCCTGTTGGGGAGGAGAATATCCCACAAGTAAGGATGACGCCGTGGACCGGACACACCGTTGGAGAAAGTAATTTATCAGGTAAACATAAATTCTGTTTTTTCAGACTATTTTTAGACCTATTTTGAAAATAATTGTACCATATTTTTTTTATTTTCTTTTTTTTTTTGGTATAGTTTTGAAATGCAACTTTAAAAATTTAAAATTATTTTGATTGGTTTGAAAATGATAAAAAAAAATGTTGCCGGGTTGATTTAGACTTGAATAAACAATTTTATGGTGTAGGAAATCAAGATACTAGAATGTGAACTGAAAAGTGCATCTCATTTTAGCTCTGTACAGTAAATGCTTCCGTACTGAAAATGCAATAAAACTTTTTACTGTTAATGAGTCATTTGTCTTAAAGGACTAGATATTCTTGTTATATAATCAAAATATCTTGCTCACTTTTATTTTCATGATTTAAATTACTTACATGTTTTTTTAAGTTTTATCAATTCTCTTGGTTTCTGAGTTTTTTATGTTTTATGTTTGTTGGGGGGTTCTTTTAAACCTCTTTTCAACATTGGGGTTTATTTCAGTCAATCAGAATTTTCATTTAAAGCACATTTTATGATTTATAGTGGGGTGAATCCATCTTAAAGGGCCATAATACCCAAATGTTTAAACACTTGAAAGTGATGGAGCATAGCTGTAAAAAGCTGACTAGAAAATATCTCCTGAACATCTCCATGTAAAAAAGAAAGATATTTTACCTGAAAAGTTCCTCAGTAGCTACCTCCCATTGTAAAGGATTTCTAGGCAGCATTTTAGTGTGTCTGTCCTGGGACAGCTTAGGGGATGAGCCTCGTGAACTCTCATATGTTTTCACCAATTAGGTAAAGGAAGCTTACTATGAAATCTCATGAGAGTTAAGTCAAATCTCATGAGATCACAGTAAGAGTTCATGACCTCAGCACTGCTGATGCTGACTGGTTGCTGTTCATTTCTTCATTTTTTTTATTTTATTTTTACCTGCAGCTGGGAGCAGCTGAGTATAACTTTTTACACAGAACTTACTCTGCTGAGCTGAGGAGATTGTGAGGTAAAATATCTTCCTTTTTTACATAGAGATGCTCAGGTGATATTTTCCTGTCAGCTTTTTACAGTTATACTGCATCAGTTTCAAATGATTTAGCATATGAGTATAATGTCCCTTTAAGTGGTCTAACATAGGTTGCCTGACCATTTTTAATTTTCCTAATTTTGAGTGGTTACTTCTATGTATTGGTATTGCAAAACCTTTACTTGGTTTAAGCACAGTAGCCATCTTTGTGTCATGGTGCACAACAAATTTTGTTTATACAGATGTTTACGGAAACCTCAATATCTCAGCTTAGAATGGTGCTAGCTCCTTGAAACAACAACTGATGTCTAGAGCACATTACAAGGTACATGTACATATATAAACATTTTGCACATTCTTGATCCATATGCTGAGAATTGAAGTACCAATGTAATGATCAAGATCAAGTTTGCTTGATTTGAGATTCCACTGGTTACAGAGCTATGGCTAGTAGAAATATGGGGAAAAGCATATTTTTTTGAGAAATTAACAGATATAATATAAGCATTACAAATAATAAAAATGAACAGTATTTTAGAGTAATTTGTGTTTATGATTGACACACCACAAATTCACGCTACATTTTGGATTAGAAACTCTATTGCCGGAAATTCTGACACTTGCTGAACCTGTCCTTGAGTTTCAGTTCATGAAGTTCAGTTACTTCCTCTCTTTTATATATATTTATTTTCAACGTTTCAGAAATCCTACTTACTTTAGCTCTCAAAGCACTTTGTCTTTTATTTGCACTTACCTTCCTAATCTTGGATGCATGGAATACGCCAAGAGCAGCACAAGCGGAGTCAACCTTTTGAAGAGCATCTTCAGGCAATTCGTAGTCCTCCCTCTTCTCCATACATGTGTCTTTTTCACTAACAAACATTTTTGTAGCAGGTGGGACACAGTGACCTACCAGGGACAAGTTTTAGTGGATAGTTCTGATAGTTTGATATGTGCTCTAATCCAAGATATTACAACAACTGTAACCAAATGGGTGATATTTCAATAGAAATTTGTTTTTGTGGTATTTATAAACTGATGTAACATTATATCCTACCCTTAAATAAAGTAACTCCTTTTCTTCTGAACTGTAGTCACATACTCAAAGGATAAACAACACCATAGCTTTGTTTATTGAACACTGTATTTCCATATTTGGATACAATCTAGGCAAATAGGCATCACTTGAAACTAACACACTTCAGCTCCTAACATATAATTCACATGAATGCCGAATACACGACAAGCGTTGTCCACACACTTGCAGGTTTGAGCATGCCAAGATAAGTCTTCCTGCCCTAATGTCATGTTTGTGCCTGTACCAACCTGATAGATCATGCTTCACTGGTGCCAATATCAAATATAGTAACATTTTAGACCTCATTGACAATCCTAGACATAATTACTGTAAAATACTGTTAATTGTTGTGCTTATATTACATCCGTTCAAAAAGGCATGATTAAAAGTAGGCTTTCCCAAGATTTCTACTAGCCCTAGCTCTGTAACCAGTGGAGTCTCAAATTCAAACATTTTACAGCTACCATAGAGGACTATAACAATTTCAGGTTCCTATCTGGTCCTCATCCAGAGATAATCAACATGAAATCTAGTGGAAAGGCTACAAAATTATTGCACTTTGTCCCAATAATAAATAAGAGAAGTCTCAAACTTGAAATTTACTTTATGCACACTATACTTATGTAGGTGTCCCCTAAAAAAAAAATAATTAGGACTAATTCCCAAACCTTTCTCATTATAAATTGACCCTAAAAGTGGAACTTTCATCAATCTTTTTCATTACATTAGGGCTTAAATTCTAAGTCTATGGAACAAGAATGTGCAAAATGTTCATTTATATGCACCTTGTAATGTGCTCTAGACATCAGTTTTCATTCCAAGGAGCTAGGACCATCCTGCGCTGAGATATTGAGGTTTCCAGAAACATCTGTATAACCAAAATGTGTTGTGCACCATGATACAAAGATGGCTGATGTGGTTAAACCAAAAGAAAATGTTGGTTTTGAAATACCAATACATAGAGGTGATCACACACAAAAAAACTTGGCAATTATTGGACCCCATGAGATGGATTGACCCAATGGGGGTTTTAAATTCAAAGTACAAAATAACAGATTTATCTTCCCTCACCTAGGTAATGCTCACCAGGTGAGACTAATGGTGGAGAATGGAATTTATTGGCCAGTCCTTCTTTTACCACAATAAGACTAAGTCTCTGTTTTTCCCTTTGTAACCTTGTATCATTTCAGCTTACAAAATAAGAGAAAAGGGGTGGGGTATACAGAAGTAAATTTGAAGGCATCCAACAGCAGATTCCTTAATTTATTTAGGTTAGGTTATTTCCATCACATTGTAAAGGGGGTCAGATGCATTCTGTGGGTCTTTGCTTGTAGTAACCAAACGTTCTCACCGCCTCTAAACAAAAATTACAGCTCACAGTCAGATGTAGGTAATTTGTGCTTTACATGGATTCATCAAAGGCAAAAGGAACAGATTATTTAACAAGAAAAAAAAACTACTCTGTGTCAAGCATTTGAATAAAAAATAAGACAGGTAGAACAAATGCAAGTGGGCTACTGTTTGTGCAGTAAACGTTGCTGCAAATAAAGCATCTGTTTCAGCCTCTTTTATCATAACGGCTCCTCCCAGTTACTTAATTCTCTGTGTAAACCTTTAAATAAACTTTAGATATCATATATAATATATACAGGGTTTGATAAAAATTGCCCAAGAGCTAAGTGGTCCCATGAACTTTCTTAGTCGCCCACACTTTTCAACTCCAAATTTTCATGGTTATATGTAAACTTGTAATACGCAGTTATACACTTTTATTACACATTTGTATTAAGAATAAAACACTTTGTATATAGTTATACACTTATTAATAATGTAAACTTCTTCAGATGCCAGCAAGCTGAGGCAGGAACAGGCACACAGTCAGTCAGGGGCAGACACACATACAAACACTGTTCATATGCACACAAGCATCACACACAAACACTGCTCTCACACACACACCCCACCACAAACACTGCACACTTCACATACCACAAACACAGAGCACACACACATACAAAACACTGCTCATAAATACACACCTCATACATACAAACACAGTTCACATGCTCACACATATCACACACACCTCACATATACAAACACTGTTCACATGTGCACACACACACACACACCTTACACATACAAACACTATTTACATGCACTCACATATCACACACAAACACTGCTCACACGCACACCTCACACATACAAACACCGTTCACATGCGCACACACATATCACACACAAACACTGCTCACACACGCACACCTCACACATACACTGTTCACATGCGCACACACACCTCACACATACAACTTACACACAAACACTGCTCTCACATACACACACCTCACACATACAAACACTGTTCACATGCGCACATATATCACATACAAACACTGCTCACACATGCACACCTTACACACACAAACACTTCACATGTGTACACACACATCTCACACATAAACACTATTCACCTGCGCACACATATCACACACAAACACTGCTCACACATGCACACCTTACACACACACAAACACTTCACATGTGCACACACACATCTCACACATACAAACACTATTCACATGCGCACACAAACACTGCTCTCACATACAAACACTGTTCACATGCGCACACTGCTCACACAAGGTTATTATGAAAAGATTGCATTGAAATCATAAATGAGGATTTTATAAATAACAAAAGTAAATAAGCTGCTGTATCAGTACTCTGCAAGCAGTACATTTGTGCATCATGTGTACTTACCCCTCAATGCACTGGACAGCATGAACGAGTGAGGTGTGTTGTTTAGCTGCAGCGATCATACAGTTCTTCTGTACATAAAGGGAGGTGAGCCCTGGTGGAAGCCATCACAATTAGTAATAGAAGAAAAGTATCATAATAAAAAAAACAAATCGGCCTTTAACCACAGAAATACACAAGGAAGATTTAACACAATAAGTCTCCAGCACCATAACAACCTCTTACTGTAATGCTCGTGGGATATTTCCTTATCAGACCAAGCTTGGCCAGTAGTCTTCTTATCAGAGAATGGTCAGAGACAGGCAGAGTCCGGCAACAGAAAGGTAATCCAGCAGTATAACAGTTCAGGGGTAAACCAATAAAACGGTCAGGAACAGGCAGAGGTCAGCAACAAAAGTTAATCCAGCAGTTCAGGGGTAAACCAGTAGAATGGTCAGACAGGCAGAGTTCGGTAATGATAAGGCAATCCAGCAATACAAGGGTTAAACAGACAGTGTGGTCAGACAGGCAGAGTATAATAACTATATGGCAATACAAAGTAATACAGCACCCAGGAGCAGACACAGTAACACCTATACTTGGGCATAGATGAGAGCAACTGAGGTACTTACATAGGTGCAGGATTTGCGCCAAGAGAGCACAGGAAGTTCCGGACCGGTATCAGGATGACAGGGTATGCAGTGATGACGCCTGCTCCTGAAGCAACCGCCATGGCAATGGTTCAGAGTGGGGGCCAGAACCCGGAGAGCGGCATGACATAGCCCCCCACTCAAGGGTTCCCTCTGGGAACCAGAGTTGGTTTCAAAGGATGAGCGGCATGGAACTTGGAGACCAAAGATGGAGCATGCATGTCACGGGCAGGGACCCAGGAATGATCCACACAGAGTAACCCTTCCAGTGAATGAGGTATTGGAGCGGCCTGCGTTTAATTCTGAAGTCCAGGATCCTAGCAACCTCATACTCTGGTTCCCCTTGAATCATGAGTGGAGAAGGAGGACGTCTGAGACGAGTATACGTATTTACTTGTGATGTAGGGTTTGTGCAGGAAGATGTTAAAGACTGGGTGAATGTGCAAGGTCTTAGGCAAGACCACTCTGTAGGCAACAGGAGAAAGTCTTTTAAGGACCAATGTACTGAGGTCCTAATTTGTGACAAGGTTGACATAAGCATATATGTCGGGTAGAGACCCAGACATGATCACCTGCAGAAAAGGCACGAATATGAGCTTGATGATAATCAGAAAACCTCTTGTACCTGGGGATGGTAGAGCGTAACTGAGAGCGTATTCGTTGCCAATGGATGGTGAGGTCAGTGAAGCCATGCTCTGCAGCAGGAACTCCCGGGGATTGAGCATAAAGAGGAAAAACACGAGGTTGATAACCAGCTGCGGTCTGGAAAGGAGAGCATTGTAGAGAAGAATGCCAATGAGTGTTCTTTGCCAGTTCAGCTAGGGGTAACAAGCCAGACCAATTGGTATGCTGTGAATTGACATATACTCTGAGATAAGCTTCAAGATCCTGATTGGTCCTTCCCGTTAGTCTGGGGGTGATAACCAGAGCACAAAGAAACAGTGGTTCTAAGCAATTTGCAAAAGCTTCTCCAAAAGGTACAAATAAATTGAGGGCCTCTGTCAGAGACGATATTCACGGGTATACCATGGAGCCGTACCACGTGTAAAAGAAAAAGAGTGGACAATTCTTGGGCTGTAGGTAACTTAGGTAAAGGTACAAAATGAGCAAGTTTGGAGAATTGATTCACAATTACCCACATCGTAATTCCTTTCTGCAGGAGTGAATCACTTGGAGAAAAAAAAAAGGGTGCAATTTGGAGGTTAAATGGTCCCTTTGGGTTAAGACTGCACCAGCTCCTATTTCGAAGGCATCAACTTCTAAAGTGAACTGCAGATTAGGATGGCGGAGCACAGGAGCAGAACAAAAGATCTTTTTCAGATAAGAGAGAGAATCCACAGCTACAGGAGGTAAATTCTTGCAGTCTCTGTTTTGTTTAGTCAGCTCAGTGAATGGAGCAACTATTTGGGAGACGTTCTTTATAAACTTGTGATAATAGTTGGAGAACCCCAAGAATCTCTGTAGTTCTTTTAATGAGGTGGGTTGAGGCCATTCCAGAACTGCAGTTAACTTTGTAGGATCCATGGCAAAACCTTCCTTCGAGATGACATAGCCAAGGAACTGGATCTGGATGACAGTGCGATTAAGGAGGTCACAGAAGACATTCTTGACAAATGCTTGGAAGACAGCAGGGGCATTACACAGCCCAAAAGGCATTATGAGGTATTCGTAATGCCCTGATCTTGTGTTGAAGGCAATCTTCCATTCATGTCCCGGGAAGATACTAATGAGATTGTACGCCCCACGTAGGTCCAGTTTTGTAAAGTAGCGAGCATCTTGGAGCGAATCATATAGTTCAGTGATCAAAGGAATAGGATAACGATTCTTAATAGTGATGTTGTTTAGGGTTCTGTAGTCAATACAGGGTCTGAGACCACCATCCTTTTTACTGACAAAAAAGAAGCCAGCCCCCGGCAGGAGAGGAGGATGGGCGAATAAAACCTTTAGCTAGGTTCTCTTGGATATATTCCTCCATGGCCTTGGTTTCAGCTTTGGAGAGCAGATAAGTCCTCCCTTTAGGAAGTGGGGCTCCAGGAAAAAGGTACAAAAAGGACGGTGAGGTGGCAGCACATCAGCTGCTTTCTTTTCAAAAGCATCTGTAAAGTCTGCATAAACTGAGGGAAGGCTTGAAGGGGTCTGAAGGCTGGCTATAGGGACAAGATGCAGCAAAGTAACCTTAGCCAGGCAGGAGTGAAAACAGGATTTACCCCAGGAGGCCAACTGTCCCTCAGTCCAGTCGAACTGAGGATTGTGTATACGAAGCCAAGGAAGACCAAGGATAACTGGTTGTGCAGGAGAATGAATAACATCGAACTGCAACTGTTCGGTATGTAGGACTCCCACAGTCATGGTTAGGGGTGCTGATTCTAAATGAATTAAACCTGATCCAAGGGGAGTGCCATCCAGAGTGGTTATTTTAAACATTGTTTTTTCTGAAGAAGAGGCAATCATGAAACGTTGATCTATAAAATTTCCAACTGCCCCATAATCAATAAAGGCTTGAGCGTGGACAGAATTCTGAAGAAAGGTAAGGGTAACAGGTACTAGGATCCAAGAAAAGTGAGGGGATTTAGTAGTGGCCATGCTTAGAGGTACCCCACTTGTATCCTCTAAGCGTTGGCTTTTCCCGTCCGTATATCACAATTCTTGAGTTGGTGTCAATTAGAACCACAATAGAAACACAGTCTCAATCTCCTTCTCTGTCTCTCGGATTCAGTGGGCTTAAGGGAGGAGAGATCCATGGGTTCCTCTTCAGAGGTAACTGAAGGTGCTGAAGGGGTAGGGGATAGTCTAGAGACTGGACGGGTAGGAGGACGAGAGGGAAGGATTCTGCGAGTTCTCTCTCTCTTAGCTTGTCTCTCCTGAAACCGAGAATCCAGACTTATACAAAGTGTTATGAATTCATCCAGGGAAGATGGAACATCACGATAAGTGAGCTTGTTCTTGATGCACTCATGCAGGCCTCTCCTGAAGGCAGCTTTGAGAGCACAGCCATCCCAACTGGTCTCAAGTACCAAGGTGCGAAACTCGATGGCGTATTGTGCCACAGATCTATTGCTCTGGCGGAGATCCAAGAGAGAGTACTTTGCAGCAGAAGCGCGGCCAGAGGTTTGAAATATGGCAAATAATGCAGAAATGAAAACATCTGCATCGTTCAGGTCTTCCAAAAGGGGAGAGACCCAGGCTAGGGCCCTGTTTTTCAATAAATAAATTATAAAAGTGACCTTTGAGTGATGAGACTGGAAGGTGTGAGAATAATTGCGGAAGTGCAGCCTGCACTGGTTAAGAAAACCCCTTTAGTCGGTAGTACCATCATACTTGCCAGGCAGTGGTATACTTCCAGAAGCAAGGGGGGATGTTGCAGCATTAGCAGCAGGGACTGGCTGTGTAACAGGAGCAGCGTTTTTCTCTGCAACCAGTGAGGAGAGCATAGCGATTATAGCCTCTAGTTAAGAATCCATATTCTGAAAGAGTATGGCATGGATTCCCAGCATCTGTCCCTGAAGAGAGACTGCTCTTACTACCTCATTTGGGTCCATGACCCAAGTATAATGTAATGCTCGTGGGATATTTCCCTATCAGACCAAGCTTGGCCAGTAGTCTTCTTATCCCGGCATCAAGTAGAAGGATAAGGAAATATCCCAGAACAAAGTGAGTTTATGAAATGAGGTAAACAGTACTCACGGTAGACAGGGTAGTCCCTCACGGTAATAAGATGAAGGCAGAGAATGGTCAGAGACAGGCAGAGTCCGGCAACAGAAAGGTAATCCAGCAGTATAACAGTTCAGGGGTAAACCAATAGAATGGTCAGGAACAGGCAGAGGTCAGCAACAAAAGGTAATCCAGCAGTTTAGCAGTTCAGGGATAAACCAGTAGAATGGTCAGGAACAGGCAGAGGTCAACAACAAAAGGGTAATCACGAGTGAGGAGGTAACCGCAACCTGAACAAACAGTCCCTGACCCGGAAGCCCAAAAGAACTTGATGAGCATTGAGACCTGACCTCCTGGTGTGCCGTAGCCTGTAGCGGCGGATCAGACCGCAAAAATGTGCACAGAGCGAAAATAGGCAGGCACAACTCCAGACCGCATGTAGAATTAAAACAGAAAAAATGCTTTATTGTTCTTCCTTAAAAAAAAAGTACATGCAGACAAGGCAGTGTAGGAGACAGACAGTCTAACATGTTTCGCGCCTCCGTGGGCGCTTACTCATAGACTGAGGTCTGTGTCTGAACTCTAACCCTTTATAGAACATGGAAGCAGCCAAAGTTAACCATTTCATATCTTAAAGGGGAAAGATAAGAGTAAAAACAATATCCTTATGTGACACTGAAAAATCATTGCTATAATTTAGAAAATATATAGTTAGACTGTATCTTCCTAGTGTGTAGTTCCATAATTTTTATATATAAGAGACTATAAAATGATGTCATTAAAAAAAGAAACAAATTGACAAGAGAATCTTAAACAATGGGCATATGTTAATAATAAACTATCTACTACTTTGATTTCTTGTTTCCAACAATTGATATTTTCTTTCTCAAGTATGCTATTAAATAAAAAAAAAAAGGAGCATATGTGAATAAACTAAGCTATACATTGTTACAATATTAACATATTAGCTACTACATAGTATATGCCACTAATACTGCAAAAGGTGAGAAACAAGTAAGGAAAGACCTGTCAGGGTAATGATTTGAACTAAATCATAAACATCAAAAATATTTATACCTGACTATTTCCAAAGACAATCAACATTCCCATTGGTACCTACTAGCAATAAGTATTAATTATCTATGAAAAAGTTTATGTCACATTCTCGGTTCATTCCATATGGCGAGCGTGTGCATAATTTCAGAATCCAATAAGGTTCTTTCTTTTCCAGTATTTTGTCCCTATTTCCACCTCTTGGTGGTATTTTTGCAATGTCTATAATTTGTAATGAAAGGTTAGCTTTATTTGTTAGGTGTAAGTTATTAAAATGATCTGCCACTGTAGAATCTTTACTAAAGTTTTTTACATCCCTAACATGTTCATTAAAGCGTATCCTTACTGTGCGTGTGGTTTTTTCCTACATACTGAAAAAAACAGAGATTGCATGTTAGCAAATATATGACAAATTTAAAGCCACAATTGGCATAAAAATCAATTGGGTAAATTTTCTTATTAACTTGACACAAAAAGTGATCTTCCTGTAAAATATTGCTAAACATTTGAAAGTTCCTTTTTTATTTATTCATGTGGTTGCATTATGGAACTGTGAGGTGTCTGATTTAACCAAACTTGGAGACAGAACTTGCGCCAAAGTTGTGGATTTCCTTGATACAAATTTGCAGTTTTTAATATATGGTTGCACAGTTTCATCAGCTTTTAACAGATTTAGATGCTTTTTTATGATTTTAACTATCTGATTATATTGCTGACTGAAAGGTGTGGAAAACACTATCTCATCATCAAAGTTTATATTTATGTCTTGTTTTTTGACTATTGCAGTACCATCATGGGGGTCGATCCGATAAAAATCGTCGCCCGCAAAAGCCGGCGACGCCAATAATTGCGCGGATTTGGTATCCTATATACGGCGTAAGCTAGAAGTTACGCGCGTATATTTCTGCAGTCGCCCGCAGTTTTTTGGGCTATAGGCAGGTATACCAAACCCGCGCAGTTTGGTATCCAATATGCAGCGTAAGGACTTACGTGGCGAAAATGGAGAAAACTTACTCCATTTTCACCTCGCCACAAAAAGCAGCCGTAAGAAGCCTTACGCTGACTATTGGAGCCCCGTAACTTCCTAAACTGGCTGCTCTCCTCTCTCTCTCCCCTCTCTCCTCTCTCTCTCTCCCCTCTCTCGGTTTAGGGGTTAATAGCTTTTTTATTGTTAGGCTAGTGAGGGGGGATAGCGGATAGAGGGTTAGACAGTGCGGGCTATGTTAGGGAGGCGTGTTAGACAGTGCGGGCTATGTTAGGGAGGCGTGTTAGACAGTGCGGGCTATGTTAGGGAGGCGTGTTAGACAGTGCGGGTGTTTTAGACTTTAGTCAGGTTTTATAGGCGCCGGCAGATTCTAACGTGGCGCAAGTCACTGGCGACGCCAGAAATTTGTACTTACGCAGATTTCTGGACATCGCTGGTTTGTGAGACTTACGGCACGTTAGCATCTGACGGCGACCTATATGGGATGGCTCGAGTTGCGAGCTGAAACTGCGGGCGACGCCGGTTCCCTCGCTTGCGCCGCAAACTGCGATCGATATCGGATCGCGCCCATGATGTTTAACAGTGTTTCTCACCTCTTCCAGTTTTTTAGGTTTATATCCTCTTTTCACTAATCTATCCCTCAATTCAATAGATTGTTCTTCATAGACATCATTTGATCGTGTATTACGTCTAATTCTTTGCACGCAAAGTCACAACATCCCCAACACTTAATACATTCAATCCCTAAATCTCAATTTTTAAGAATTAGACGTAATATGTTAATATTGTAACAATGTATAGCTTAGTTTATTCACATATGCTTTTTTATTTAATAGCATACTTGAGAAAGAAAATATCAATTGTTGGAAACAAGAAATCAAAGTAGTAGATAGTTTATTATTAACATATGCCCATTGTTTAAGATTCTCTGGTTTCTTTTTTTAATGACATCATTTTATAGTCTCTTATATATAAAAATTATGGGACTACACACTAGGAAGATACAGTCTAAGTATATATTTTCTAAATTATAGCAATGATTTTTCAGTGTCACATAAGGATATTGTTTTTACTCTTATCTTTCCCCTTTAAGATATGAAATGGTTAACTTTGGCTGCTTCCATGTTCTATAAAGGGTTAGAGTTCAGACACAGACCTCAGTCTATGAGTAAGCGCCCACGGAGGCGCGAAACATGTTAGACTGTCTCCTACACTGCCTTGTCTGCATGTACTTTTTTTAAGGAAGAACAATAAAGCATTTTTTCTGTTTTAATTCTACATGCGGTCTGGAGTTGTGCCTGCCTATTTTCGCTCTGAACAAAAGTCTAATCCAGCAGTTTAGCAGTTCAAGGGTAAACCAGTAGGATGGTCAGGAACAGGCAGAGGTCAGCAACAAAAGGTAATCCAGCAGTTTAGCAGTTCAGGGGTAAACCAGTAGCAGAATTCCGTAATGGTAAGGCAATCCAGTAATACAAGGGTTAAACAGGCAGAGTGGTCAGACAGACAGAGTTCAATAACGGTATGGTAATCCAGCAATACAAAGTAATACAGCACCCAGGAGCACACACAGTAACACCTATACTTGGGCATAGATGAGAGCAACTGAGGTATTTACATAGGTGCAGGATTTGCGCCAAGAGAGCACAGGAAGATCCGGACCAGCATCAGGATGATAGGGCGTGTGGTGATGACGTCATCGTCAGCACCTGAAGCAACCACTGCGTCCATGGCAACGGATCAGATCGCCAGCCGGAACACAGAGAGCATCGTGACACAGTGCAACTCACAGGGAACATGCTAATCATCATCTGCTCCACCCACTTCCTCTCTCCTCTTTCAGAAGCTTGTGCACAGCACTTGTTTGCTGCCTGTGCATGGGTAATAAACTTAAGTCGCCCTGCCAAAGTTTGTTGTTGCCCTAGACTACGGGACAACTACATTTTTTTCAAGCCCTGTATATGTGTGTGTGAGTATATATATATGTTCCAAATGGATTAGGTACTCCAATAGGTATATCTGCCAAGTCCTACTGTATTTAACTCACTACAACAAAGATTAAGTTGGAATATAATAGCTGAGTCTTCATGAATTTAATATATATATATATATATATATATATATATATATATATATATATATACACACATACATACAACACATAGAAAGTCTGGCACTCTCTTGCAAGCACACACCTAGATTAAAAACAAATGAAAGAGTTAGTTACAACATTTGGCCAAATAGTGATAGGCTCACCACCACATGAAGGTTCCTTCCTTCATGGGTCCCTAACCTAGAGCCACACAATGTATACCTTCAACCAAATACACTGAGGTCCTTTGTAATTTCCCTAGACACATACAAAACATGGAAATGGACTGCACATTCAAACTGGACTGGGTATACATCCTATGGCCCTGCAAAACTCACAGCCCTAAATGTTTACCAGCACTCACAGACAACTGCACAGCTTTCAGTAACTCAAGCAGTTAACCCCAGACAAGCACTTAGGGAAAATTACAAAACAAAAGTATTTTTTTTTTTAAAACACATAGAAAGTATGGTACTCTCTTGCAAGCACACAGCTAGATTAAAAGCAAAATGAAAGAGTTAGTTACAGTATTTGGCCAAATGGTGGTAGGCCCAGGACCACATTAAGGTCTTTTCCTCCCTGGGTCCCTAACCTACAGGCACACAATGCCTTCAACCAAACACACTGAAATACAAACAAGGGTGACACAGGTCCTTTGTAATTTCCCTAGACAGTTACAAAACACGAAAATGGACTGTACTCTCAAACCTGAGTCCCTGAAAGCTGTGCAGCTGTCTGAGTGCTGATGAGCACCCATGCCTTTGAGTTTTTCAGAGTCATATGATGTGTATCTATTCCGGTTTTGAGAGTGCAGTCCATTATAATAAATACACATTAAAATATACATAATTACACCTTAAGGAACTAATATGTACCATTCATGGGTAAATAAGGTACAAATATGTTTCCAACTGTCAAAGGGTCCATGTCTATATCATTTAATTTCCCAAAAAAAGGTACAATATTTTGTGTGACCAAAAGGTTGAGGAGGATGGGTGGTTCAAGGCTGAAAAACCCTGCTAGTCCATATAATTTGTGCACCTGAGCGTTATTATTTCCCAATATGGTAAACTTTTATTTTATACTTAGGCTACATAGAGTTTTTCAATTAACACATAATTGGCACATAATTGGCAATCACCCAAAATGAATTCAACATACATGGTTTACAGCAAAATAGTTCATGTTCAATAGTTGTTGGTTATACGCAAGAGGTAGACAAAATATACTTAACTCATATCTCATATCTATACTTAACTCATATGTTCACTGACGCTGTGTTGTTGTTTCTAAAAAGCACACAAGCACTTCATTAACATTTTAATGTTTATATTTAGAGCATCAATATGATAATTTTAACACATAAAGCAAATGTATTAACTTCAATTGCAAAGAAAAAATGTAATTTTAAACTCTATAAAATAAACAAGAGCTGTTTAAGAACCAGTTTTAAAAATAAAATTGTGACCATTCCCCATTCACATACATGGACATTCTGTCACACACTATCTGTTGGTAGAAAGTTCCTAGACATTGTGAAACACAGCACCATCTATTCGTTGAAAGTTCCTGTACGTTGTGTAACAGCACCATCAATTGGTTATAAAGGTCGTGGACATTGTGTAACACAGCGCCATCTATTAGTTGAATGTTCCTGTACGTTGTGTAACAGCACCATATATTGGTAGAAGGTTCATCACCAAAATGTGCACTGGGGAAAATATATGAATATTTTTTACATAGGGTGACATTTCAAATGTACAGTATGGTTGTGAGTTTTATTGTTTATGCCTCCCGTGAATCCCCCTTCCCTTTGTTAGAGTTATATTTTATTATTATGTTGTTGTCTATATGTTTTCTCTATGTTTATGTTGTATGTGGAGTGTGTTACTATAAGTCCTGAGTGAAATAAAGCATTATGAGTAGCTCCTTTTGGAACATTTGATCTTGCTGGGTTCTTTCAGGAATTCCAGTGACTGAGTCTTAGGACCTGCTTTCTGGCTACATTTTCTAAAATCATCACACTTCAGTGTGTCTACTATTATTTTTATTTTAAAATTATTGTTATTTAAGGCTAGAAAAATACTTATATATGTATCTATCTGAGCAAGAGCACAGTAGTTGAATATATATTTTAATGTTGTATAATACATTTGGTGGAACAGCATTTTGGCATTTTTAATATGCTGTGATGAGTACGAATTTACCACCATGAGGTACAAAGGGCTTGTCACTGGGGTAGTACCCTACTACCCTTAAAAGGCCAAATTTGCACCTTTTTTAAGGGTACATTATGGTACCATAGCACTGAGGTCCAATTTATCTGAGCAGATAGTATAGCCCTATACACTTCAGAATTTAGTATATAGGACTAGTCAGAAAAAATGTATCATTATTTTGACAATATTCTTATTGTGGTGGCTTCTAAGGACACAGCTGAAGGTTGAATCTAAAAAGAGAAGTAATTTCACTCCCAGACAAATTTTGTCTTTTTTCAGGAGCAGATTTTTTAAATTGTTCTTTTGCGAGGAATGAAAATAGTCAACTTATATCTGCTAGTACAACATTTAAGATCTCCATGCAGTTTTGACATTCTGTACCTAAATAGCAGGATCGCTATCCTCAACTCTCTAAACACTGAGCTAGGTGCACTTAGCAAACTTAAGCGAATCAAATACCGTATATGTAATCTTTTCCATTAAAAAAGTATGTGTACCTTTTTTTAAAAAAAAAATGTATCAGTTAAAAGGACTTAATCCGTGCCTCTAGTAATGTTTCTATTACAGTGTTATAACTATTTCTTTTTTTACAACAACTCCAATGAACATCCAATCAGTGGATGTGTCATATAACACTCTTGAAATCCATCCCTTTAAAAGCGCTTAGGAAGCCTATGTAGAGAGTGGGTGGGACTGCTCTCTATGTCACAACTCAGACAAAAGAGAAAATTTAGGGAGGCAGAGGAACAGAAGATACCTAGTAGGATTATAAATCTTTTATTATAATATATATATATACACTTTTAAAAAAAATATGCGGTTTTGCTTGTACACTAATATATTTTTCATTGCAACATTCTTAAATTCTGAAATTTACCCTCACTTTAATTCAAGACTACTCCCTTAAAAGGACACTAAACACAAATTGTAAACTACATGATTATAAACCTTCATATATAAGAATAATTTTGCAATGAAAACTGCAGCTTTATTTTGTCAAATGAGTATATTGTTTTATGTTTATTCTTTTCACTGGTTTCCTTGTCCCCCAGAACAAACAAATCCCTACTAACCAATCACAAACTAATATTTAGATATAGCACAAACTCTGTTGGCACATGTGCAGACTAGGGTAGCCTGCCCTCTTGTATATTCCCTTAAGGTGATTTGGCACTGATTCAACTTGGTTACTATTGCAAAGAATGATTTGCCTTTCATGGCCTCCATTACATATGCAGCGTCGCCCGCAAAATCCTCTGGCACCAAATTTTACGCGATTTTGGTATTACATATACGGCGTAGCATACAAGTTACGCGCGTATATTTCACCCGTAGCTCACAATTATTACTCCCATAGGCTAACATGGGACTGCGTCGTAAATCGGTATCCAATATCCAGCGCAAGGCCTTATGTGGCGAAAATGGAGAAATCTTACTCCATTTTTACCTCGCCATAAAAGGCAGCCGTAGCAGGCCTTGCGCTGAGTATGGGAGCACCGTAACTCCCGAAAATGCCTGCAAAAATAAACACCTAACGCATGCGCAATGTCTATCTACCTGTCAACCGCAATCCCCCACCGCAATAACTAATAAAGTCTATAAACCCCTATATCCGCCATCAAACCCACACCGCAAGTAATAACTAAATTATTAACCCCTAAATCCGCCAACCCCAACATCGCAAACTACCTCTTAAAACTATTAACCTTTAATCCGCCATTAACCCACAACACAATAATCCTAAACCACCATAGCCCACATAGCCTATTAAATGTATTAACCCCTAATCTTCCGCGGCCAATGTCGCCGCCACTATAATAAAGTTATTAACCCCTAAACCTAAGTCTAACCCTAACCCTAAGACCCCCCTAACTTAAATATTATTTAAATAAATCTAAATAAAATTACTATTATTAACTAAATTATTCCTATTTAAAACTAAATACTTACCTATAAAATATACCCTAAGATAGCTACAATATAATTAATAATTACATTGTAGCTATTTTAGGATTTATTTTTATTTTACAGGCAACTTTGTATTTATTTTAACTAGGTCCAATAGTTATTAAATAGTTATTAACTATTTAATAGCTACCTAGCTAAAATAAATACAAAATTACCTGTAAAATAAATCCTAACCTAAGTTACAATTACACCTAACACTACACTATCATTAAATAAATGAAATGAATTAACTACAATTACCTAAAATTAAATACAATTAAATAAAATAAAGTAAAAAAAAACACTAAATTACAGAAAATAAATTTTTTTACAAGAAGTTTAAACTAATTACACCTAATCTAAGCCCCCTAATAAAATAAAAAAAGCCCCCAAAATAATAAAATTCCCTACCCTATACTAAATTACAAATAGCCCTTAAAAGGGCTTTTTGCAGGGCATTGCCCCAAAGTAATCAGCTCTTTTACCTGTAAAAAAAGAAATACAACCCCCCTCCAACATTAAAACCCACCACCCACACACCCAACCTTACTCTAAAACCCACCAAATCCCCCCTTACAAAAAACCTAACACTACCCCCTTGAAGATCACCCTACCTTGAGCCGTCTTCACCCAGCCGGGCAGAAGTCTTTATCCGATTCAGCCATAAGTCTTCATTGAATCCAGGCAGAAGAGGTCCTCCAGACGGGCAGAAGTCTTCATCCAAGCGGCATCTTCTATCTTCTTCCATCCGACGAGGAGCGGCTCCATCTTGAAGACATCTGACACGGAGCATCCTCTTCGTTCGACGTCCAATTGAATCCAATCAGCCAATAGGATTGACCTCGTATTCTATTGGCTGTTCCAATTCCGATTGGCTGATAGAATTCTATCAGCCAATCGGAATTGAAGGGACGCCATCTTGGATGAAGTCATTTAAAGGAACCTTCATTCTTCAGTTGGACGTCGAACGAAGAGGATGCTCCGCGTCGGATGTCTTCAAGATGGAGCCGCTCCTCGTCGGATGGAAGAAGATAGAAGATGCCGCTTGGATGAAGACTTCTGCCCGTCTGGAGGACCTCTTCTGCCCGGATTCGATGAAGACTTCTGGTCGGATCGGATGAAGACTTCTGCCCGGCTGGGTGAAGACGGCTCAAGGTAGGGTGATCTTCAAGGGGGTAGTGTTATGTTTTTTTAAGGGGGGATTGGGTGGGTTTTAGAGTAAGGTTGGGTGTGTGGGTGGTGGGTTTTAATGTTGGGGGGGTTGTATTTCTTTTTTTACAGGTAAAATAGCTGATTACTTTGGGGCAATGCCCCGCAAAAAGCCCTTTAAGGGCTATTTGTAATTTAGTATAGGGTAGGGAATTTTATTATTTTGGGGGGCTTTTTATTTTATTAGGGGGCTTAGATTAGGTGTAATTAGTTTAACTTCTTGTAAAAAAAAATTCTTTAATTTAGTGTTTGTTTTTTGTACTTTAGTTTATTTTATTTAATTGTATTTAATTTTAGGTAATTGTAGTTAATTAATTTAATTTATTTAATGATAGTGTAGTGTTAGGTGTAATTGTAACTTAGGTTAGGATTTATTTTACAGGTAATTTTGTATTTATTTTAGTTAGGTAGCTATTAAATAGTTAATAACTATTTAATAACTATTCTACCTAGTTACAATAAATACAAAGTTGCCTGTAAAATAAAAATAAATCCTAAAATAGCTACAATGTAATTATTAATTATATTGTAGCTATCTTAGGGTTTATTTTATAGGTAAGTATTTAGTTTTAAATAGGAATAATTTAGTTAATAATAGTAATTTTATTTAGATTTATTTAAATAATATTTAAGTTAGGGGGGTGTTAGGGTTAGACTTAGGTTTAGGGGTTAATAACTTTATTATAGTGGCAGCGACGTTTGCGGCAGCAGATTAGGGGTTAATACATTTAATAGGCTATGTGGGCTATGGCGGTTTAGGGGTTAATACTTGAATAGGTTTATTGCGTTGTGGGTTAATGGAGGATTAAGGGTTAATAGTTTTAAGAGGTAGTTTGCGATGTTGGGGTTGGCGGATTTTGGGGTTAATAATTTAGTTATTACTGGCAGTGTGGGTATGATGGCGGATATAGGAGTTATTATTTTAAATAGGCATATTGCGTTGTGGGGGGTTGTCGGTCTAGGGGTTAATACATTTAATATTAGTAATGAGAGGGAAGGATTTCGGATATAGGGGTTTTACGTGTCGGGCTTATTTTTGGGAGGCGTGTTAGACTTTTACGGGAGATTTGTTATTTTATTTACTTTTCTTAGGCGCCAGCAGTTTCTAAAGTGCCGTAAGTCACTGGTGACTCCAGAAATTTGTATTTACGCTCATTTCTGGACATGGCTAGTTTATCCGACTTACAGCACTTTAGGAACTGCCGGCGGGGTTTATGTAATACCCCGATGTGCAAGGTGAAATTACGGACGGCGCAGGTTCCCACGCTTGCGCCGAAACCTGCGGCGTATATTTGATCACGCCCCATGATTGTTGATGCAAAACTGACAATCCAACGTTTAAAAGCATGCAGCTTTATTTTGTCAAATGAGTATATTGTTTTATGTTTATTCTTTTCACTGGTTTCCTTGTCCCCCAGAACAAACGAATCCCTACTAACCAATCACAAACTAATATTTAGATATAGCACAAACTCTTTTGGCACATGTGCAGACTAGGGTAGCCTGCCCTCTTGTATATTCCCTTAAGGCGATTTGGCACTGATTCAACTTGATTATTATTGCAAAGAATGATTTGCCTTTAATGATTGTTGATGCAAAACTGACAATCCAACTTTTAAAAGCATGTCACACCATAGAAGCTTATGGAGGGAGGGAAAAGTAAACAAAAGCTTGCATAAATTGCCTAAAAGTATTAACCCAAGCCACCCTGGGAGAAAGTGAAACAAACACATTTTAGATGTATTTTACAATAAAAGGTTGCAAAATAAATAATGAATGTATATTGCAATAATGTTTCACTTGTAATAATGAATAATTTTATGCATTGTTGAAATGTCAAGTTTAATGGTCCTTTAAAGGAACTAAAGTCCAAATTAAACTTTCATGATTGTGATAGAGCATACACTTGTAAAAAAAACTTTCCAATTTACTTCCACTATCAAAATGGGCACAATCTTTTTATTTACACACTTTCTGAGGCACCAGCTCCTACTGTGCATGTGCAAGAATTC
Source organism: Bombina bombina (assembly GCF_027579735.1). Lineage (NCBI taxonomy): Eukaryota > Metazoa > Chordata > Amphibia > Anura > Bombinatoridae > Bombina > Bombina bombina. Next base: position 536,243,636 of record NC_069503.1, read on the forward strand.
ATAGTATATACATATATACATTTTGTGAATGGCTGATGGCTGTCACATGATACAGGGGAGGAAAATGGAACTAACTTTGAATTTTGTCAGAAAAATAAATCTCATTTAAATTGCTTTTGTATTTTCTTTTTTTATGCATTTGTTGATTATGCAATTCTACTATACTTAAAGGGACAGTAAACCTCAAAAATAATGTTATATAATTCTGCACATTGTGCAGAATTATATAACATTATATTAGCCTTATCTTTATAAAACCTAATATTCCCTTTGATTTTTTTAAAAAAAATGACTGTTTTTCAGACCTCAGGAGCGAGCTGCACTGTGTATAATGACGCGGTCTGGCCGGACTGTGACTATACAGCTGGCCCGATGCGCTGTGTGAAAAAAACAGACCCGCTCAGAAGAGCACAGAGAGCGAGTCTGAAAAACTGTCATTTTTTTAAAAAATCAAAGGGAATATTAGGTTTTATAAAGATAAGGCTAATATAATGTTATTTACTTCTGCACTATATGCAGAATTATATAACATTATTTTTGAGGTTTACTGACACTTTAAAGGTCCTTTAATCTTTGAGATTTCAAACTAAGGTCATAAATTCCTGTTCCTATTCCACACACACAATATAGGATTTCTAGGGACCTCCAGTGTTTTTTTATTTTCGATTCCAGCACCCCAGGATGTGAAGCAACTCTAGAGAATATATTAATGGTCCTTTAATTATATATAGTATATGAATACAATTAATCTATTATTTTATTTTGCTATAATAGCAAAATAATAGATTTGTCATTTCTAATTAAAATTCCTTATAATTTAACACCGCTGATCTTCTGTGTTTATGTTGCATATATATATATATCTCATACTCAGGGCATCTGACTTGGCTTTTCTCCAATTTCTGGATCATTTACTGAACGTAACAATGTAAGACATTTTAGCAGCAGTATCTTAGATTCCAGGGAGTAACTCAAAATCATCTCAGCTTATCAGCTAATGAAGGCACTAGTGATTAAAGACGCATTCATCCACGCCAGCTGGTAACTTAAAACACCTATGTTGGGCAGCATTCTGTAATTGTCCATACCCATTTCTGGAGCATCCTAGATTGGATGTTTTATACCTCTTCTTAGGCCAAGTTTGGCAGAAAAGTTCTCAATTCTGTGTTAGTTTCTTAATAAATTGTACCTTTTTCAGCATACTTAGTTGTGTTTGGACCTTTTTTGGAGTTTTTTGCCCACAATTATATTTTACTACTTAGTAAACATTTGTTTGTGGTTGATACTAGGGTGAGCCAAGATATATGGAAATGAAATACTACCATAATTTCCATTTCTTCTATAAGATACGACGAATCCACAGATTCATCCTTTACTTGTGGGATATTATCCTCCTGCTAACAGGAAGTGGCAAAGAGCACCACAGCAGAGCTGTCTATATAGCTCCTCCCTTAACTCCACCCCCCAGTCATTCTCTTTGCCTACTCTAAGTACTAGGAAGGCTAAAGTGAAAGAGGTGATAAAATGTTAGTTTTTATTTTCTTCAAGCAAGAGTTTTTTATTTTAAATGGTACCTGTGTGTACTATTTTCTCTCTGGCAGCAGATGGATGAAGACTTCTGCCTGGAGGCTGATGATCTTAGCATTTGTCACTAAGATCTAGAGCAGTTCCCACAGAATGGCTGAGGAGTACTTAAGAAACTTCAGTGTGAGGAACGTTTTTCATGCTATATAGCAGTGAGGTATGTTCAGTCATTTTTTTTCTGGAGAGACTGTGGTATTTCAGAATTGGCTGACAGTATCCCCATGAGGGTAAGGGTAAGCAGTAATCCTAACAGAAGAGGGGTATTACTAAGCTTGCATATAGGGGCTAAGAAAAAATGATAACGTTTTTTGAGGTAATGTTTTTGATGCTTTATTGAGAGGGTACACTTGGCTTCTTTTTGGGTTTAAGAACCCACATGGCTAGTTTGAGACCACTCTGGTGCGGTTCATTTGGGCTGAGAGACATCGAGTGAGATGGGCGGGGCCTATTTTCGCGCCTCAGTTGCGCAGTTGTATTTGCAAGGCAAGCAGCAAGCTCCAACTCCGATGGGCCCTTGTAAGAGTATTGGGCCAAATCAAAGCTTTATCCCTGTTTTCCGGATCCCTGAGGGCAGGTAGGCACCACAGCAGGGCTGTGGCAAGGTGCAGGGGGTGTTTTTTTCCGGATTTAAACGTTGATTAATTATCCGGTTTTCACAGTAAGGATTAAGTGTTCCTTTCCTTGTGGGGCAAACTTAGCTGCATAATTTGAATACTTATACAAAAAAATTAAACAATTTCATTATTTTAAAGCAGTTTTCCAAAACGTGTATGCTTTTTTTTCTCTTAAAGGCGCAGTACCGTTTTTTTTAAGATTGTTATTTTTGTTATTTTTTTCACTAAATAAAGTGTTTTCATGCCTGTTTGTGGTCATTACTAGCCTGTTTAACATGTCTGACATTGAGGAAAGCCAATGTTCAATGTGTTTGGAAGCCATTGTGGAACCCCCACTTAAAATGTGTCCCTCATGCACTGAAAGGGCAATAAATTGCAAAGAACATATTTTAGCTGATAAAAGTATGTTGCAGGATTATTCTCAGTCAGAAGAGAATCAGGTTATGCCATCTAATAACGCCCGCACAAGTGACACCAAGTACTTCTAGTGCGTCTAATTCTTTCACCCTGCAAGATATGGCTGCAGTTATGAATACTACCCTCACAGAGGTTTTATCTAAGCTGCCTGGGTTGCAGGGGAAGCGCAATAGGTCCGGTGTGAGAGTAAATGCTGAGCCCTCTGACGCTTTATTAGCCATCTCCGATGTACCCTCACAATGTTCTGAGTTGGGGGTGAGGGAATTGCTGTCTGAGGAAGAGATTTTTGATTCAGGAAAGATGTTCCCCCAGACAGACTCAGATATGATGGCTTTTAAATTCAAGCTAGAACACCTCCGTTTGTTGCTTAGGGAGGTTTTAGCGACTCTGGATGATTGTGACCCTATTGTAATTCCACCAGAGAAATTGTGTAAAATGGATAGATATCTAGAGGTTCCTGCTTACACTAATGTTTTTCCGGTCCCTAAGAGAATTTCGGACATTGTTACTAAGGAGTGGGATAGACCAGGTATTCCGTTTTCTCCCCCTCCTACTTTTAAGAAAATGTTTCCCATATCAGACACCATTCGGGATTCGTGGCAGACGGTCCCTAAAGTGGAGGGAGCTATTTCTACCCTAGCTAAGCATACAGCTATACCTATTGAGGACAGTTGTGCTTTCATAGATCCTATGGATAAAAAATGAGAGGGTCTTCTAAAGAAAATATTTATTCATCAGGGTTTTCTTTTGCAACCTATAGCGTGCATTGTTCCTGTAACTACTGCAGCTGCGTTTTGGTTCAAGGCTATAGAGGAGGCTCTTAAGGTTGAGACCCCATTAGATGATATTCTGGATAGAATTAGGGCTCTCGAGCTAGCTAATTCTTTCATTACAGATGCCGCTTTTCAACTGGCTAAATTAGCGGCAAAGAATTCAGGTTTTGCCATTTTAGCTCGTAGAGCGTTATGGCTTAAGTCCTGGTCTGCTGACGTGTCATCAAAAGCTAAGCTTTTAGCCATTCCTTTCAAGGGTAAGACCCTATTCAGGCCTGAACTCAGACATCACTGAAGGAAAAGGCCATGCCCTTCCTCAGGATAAGACAAATAAGATGAGGACCAAACAAAATAATTTTCATTCCTTTCGAAACTTCAAAGGTGGTCCCTCTACCTCCTCCCCTGCTACAAAGCAGGAGGGGAATAAAGAGACGTTCAGGACTCCTGGGCTTTGGAAATCGTGACCCAGGGGTATCTACTAGACTTCAAAGATTCTCCTCCAAGGGGGAGATTCCATCTTTCTCGATTGTCTGTAAACCAGACAAAAAGAGAGGCGATCTTACGCTGTGTAGAAGACCTATATACCATGGGAGTAATCTGCCCAGTTCCAAAAGCAGAACAGGGGCAGGGGTTTTACTCCAATCTGTTTGTGGTTCCCAGAAAAGAGGGAACCTTCAGACCAATCTTAGATCTCAAGATCCTAAACAAATTCCTCAGAGTCCCATCCTTCAAGATGGAGACCATTCGGACTATTTTACCAATGATTCAGGAGGGTCAATATATGACCACCGTGGATTTAAAGGATGCATATCTTCACATTCCTATCCACAAAGATCATCACCAGTTCCTCAGGTTCACCTTCTTGGACAAGCATTACCATTTTGTGGCTCTTCCCTTCGGGTTGGCCACAGCTCCCAGAATTTTCACAAAAGTGCTAGGGTCCCTTCTGGCGGTTCTAAGGCAACGGGGCATAGCAGTGGAGCCTTATCTGGACGATATCTTAATTCAGGCGTCAACTTACCAACTAGCCAAATCTCACACGGACATCGTGTTGGCTTCTCACGGGTGGAAGGTGAACGTAAAAAAGAGTTAATTTATCCTCCTCACAAGAGTTCCATTCCTGGGAACTCTGATAGATTCGATAGACATGAAAATTTTTCTGACGGAGGTCAGGAAATCAAAGATTTTAACCACCTGCCGAGCTCTTCATTCCATTCCTCGGCCATCAGTGGCTCAGTGTATGGAGGTAATCGGTCTAATGGTAGCGGCAATGGACATAGTTCCGTTTGCTCGCTTGCATCTCAGACCACTGCAACTATGCATGCTCAAACAGTGTAATGGGGATTATGCAAATTTATCTCTCAGATAAATCTGAATCAAGAGACCAGAGACTCTCTTCTTTGGTGGTTGTCACAGGATCATCTGTCCCAGGGAATGTGTTTCCGCAGGCCAGCATGGGTCATAGTGACGACGGACGCCAGCCTATTGGGCTGGGGTGCAGTCTGGAATTCCCTGAAAGCACAGGGTGTGTGGACTCAGGAGGAGGCTCTCCTCCCAATAAATATTCTAGAACTGAGAGCGATATTCAACGCGCTTCAGGCGTGGCCTCAGCTGGCTTCGGCTAGATTCATAAGATTCCAGTCGGACAATATCACGACTGTGGCATATATCAATCATCAGTGGGGAACAAAGAGTTCTCTAGCGATGATAGAGGTTTCCAAAATAATTTGATGGGCAGAGACTCACTCTTGCCATCTATCAGCAATCTATATCCCAGGAGTGGAGAACTGGGAAGCGGATTTTCTAAGTCGTCAGACTTTTCATCCGGGGAGTGGGAACTCCATCCGGAGGTGTTTGCACAATTGATTCATCAATGGGGCACACCAGAATTGGATCTGATGGCATCTCGTCAGAATGCCAAACTTCCTTGTTACGGGTCCAGATCAAGGGATCCACAAGCAGTACTGATAGATGCTCTAGCAGTACCTTGATCGTTCAACCTGGCTTATGTGTTTCCACCATTTCCTCTCCTTCTTCGTCTGATTGCCAGAATCAAACAGGAGAGAGCTTCTGTGATTTTGATAGCACCTGCGTGGCCACGCAGGACTTGGTATGCAGACCTGGTGGACATGTCATCTCTACCACCATGGACACTGCCTTCTCATTCAAGGTCCGTTCCAGCATCCAAATCTAGTTTCTCTGCAGCTGACTGCCTGGCGATTGAACACTTGATTCTCTGAGTCGGTCATAGATACCTTGATTCAGGCTCGAAAGCCTGTCACTAGGAAAATTTATCATAAGATATGGCGTAAATATCTTTATTGGTGTGAATCCAAAGGCTACTCATGGACTAAGATCAGGATTCCTAGGATTTTGTCCTTTCTCCAAGAAGGATTGGAGAAGGGGTTATCAGCTAGTTCCCTAAAGGGACAGATATCTGCTTTATCAATTTTACTGCACAAGCGTCTGGCAGATGTTCCAGACGTTCAGTCGTTTTGTCAGGCTTTAGTTAGAATCAAGCCTGTGTTTAAACCTGTTGCTCCGCCATGGAGTTTGAATTTAGTTCTTAAATTTCTTCAAGGGGTTCCGTTTGAACCTATGCATTCCATAGATATTAAGCTTCTATCTTGGAAAGTTCTGTTTTTAGTTGCTATCTCTTCGGCTCAAAGAGTTTCTGAACTATCTGCATTGCAATGCGACTCGCCTTATCTTGTTTTTCATTCTGATAAGGTGGTTTTGCGTACCAAACCTGGATTCCTTCCTAAGGTTGTTACTAATAAGAATATTAATCAGGAAATTGTTGTTCCTTCCCTGGGTCCTAATCCTTCCTCTAAGAAGGAGCGTCTGTTGCACAACTTGGACGTGGTTCGTGCTTTGAAGTTTTACTTGCAAGCGACCAAAGATTTCCGTCAAACATCTTCTCTGTTTATTGACTATTCTGGAAAACGTGGAGGTTAATAAGCTACGGCAACCTCTCTTTCTTTTTGGCTGAAAAGTATCATCCGTTTGGCATACGAGACTGCTGGACAGCAGCCTCTCGAAAGAATTACAGCTCACTCTACCAAAGATTTCCGTCAAACATCTTCTCTGTTTATTGACTATTCTGGAAAACGTGGAGGTCAATAAGCTACGGCTACCTCTCTTTCTTTTTGGCTGAAAAGCATCATCCGTTTGGCATACGAGACTGCTGGACAGCAGCCTCCCGAAAGAATTACAGCTCACTCTACTAGAGCGGTGGCTTCCACATGGGCTTTTAAAAATGATGCTTCTGTTGAACAGATTTGTAAGGCTGCGACTTGGTCTTCGCTTCATACCGTTTCCAAATTTTCCAAATTTGATACTTTTGCTTTTTCGGAGACTATTTTTGGGAGAAAAGTTCTACAAGCAGTGGTGCCTTCTGTTTAGCCATCTGTCTTGTCCCTCCCGTTCATCCGTGTCCTGTAGCTTTGGTATTGTATCCCACAAGTAAAGGATGAATCCGTGGGCTTGTCGTATCTTATAGAAGAAAAGTAAATTTATGCTTACCTGATAAATTAATTTCTTCTATGATACGACAAGTTCACGGCCCGCCCTGTAAATTTAAGACAGATTATATATTTTTTTTATTTAAAACTTCAGTCACCTCTGCACCTTTTAGTTTCTCCTTTTTCTTCCTGTACCTTCGGTCGAATGACTGGGGGTTGGAGTTAAGGGAGGAGCTATATTGACAGCTCTGCTGTGGTGCTCTTTGCCACTTCCTGTTAGCAGGAGGATAATATCCCACAAGTAAAGGATGAATCCGTGGACTCATCGTATCATAGAAGAAATTAATTTATCAGGTAAGCATAAATTTACTTTTTTTTGGCTCAGCTCCATCACTAAGCAGGGACATTAAACGCTAAAACAAATTCTAGCAGTTGCATAAAATAACGGTCTAAGCCATGTTGTAACCTATGATTCCCTAGATTTAATAGTTTTTTCTCCTCTGCTGAGGCCAATAAGGGACAATTATAAATGTTACCATGTTTAATGGCCCTTTAACTAAGATGTGTCAGAAAGGAGAAGTATATTCACGATTAGAAAGTTGGTCATTCTTAGTTGATAAGTGTTAATTAGTCAAGATATGGATATTATGTTATTATTTATTTTATATTAAGCTATTAATTATTCAATTTTATACATTTTCTATTTTGTATGTATGTGTTTTTTTTTCTCTTCCTAAATTAGGGTATTGAGCGAATGAAGAAGGAAAATCCAACTTGGGAAAAAATAAGCAAATGGGAAGGACTCAAACAAGCTTTTGGGGGTAGTTTTACTCCAGGTTGGTTAAGTCCCTTCTCAAGAACATTGTACCAACAAGTATCATCAGACATGGAACAGACTGCATCAGACAGCATGAGTGAAATTGTGATTGGACGACTTGTAGGAAACGTGGAAGTCATTGAAGTAGCCAGAAGAGAAGAATAACTATTAGCTGGAAAGAGACATAAGGGCCAAAAAGAGGTTCTGGATCAGATTCAATACAGAACCAGGTTCAGTATTTGTCAAAGGTTATCATTATATTAATTCGAATTTGAGTTATGTTGGTTAAAGGTTACATTTGTAAGATAAATCTGTCTGCATTAAAGTGAATGTAAATTTTGATGCTAAAGTGCACATTTTTTAAAAATTCGATTAAAAACAGGGGCACTTTAATTCATCAAAATTTACATTTCACTCCTGTTGTGAAAAAAAAACTTACCTTTTATTCTTGACAGCAGCTCCAGCTTTCTCCACCCGTTGCAAAGCCTCTTCCTGGGTCTAAAATGAGGAATCCGGCTTCCTCCAATCACGGCATTGAATCAGACACTCATTCCCCAGGGGGGGAAGCCGTGATTGGAGGATGACCTATCCATCATTTCTGACATCAGAAATGGCTTGCAACGGGTGGAGGAAGCTGGAGCTGCTTTGAAAATTAAAAGGTAAGTTTTTTTTTCACAACAGGAGTGAAATGTAAATTTTGATGAATTAAAGTGCCCCTGTTTTTAATCAAACTTTTAAAAACCAGGCACTTCAGCATCAAAATTTACATTCACTTTAAGAACGGGATTATCATAAATTGTGCTTTTGTTTTAATTACTTACAACTGAGTATTTAATTTTAATTTTTTTTCCAAATGTTAAAATAATGACGTTACTGTTCTGTTATCTTGTTTGTCAATTAAAGAAGTATAAACATAGTATATGAAATTAACAGTTGTGCATTTTGAACACATTTAGAAGACTTTTTATAATATAATTGTACTATCAAAAGACACATCCGTTCCAAAAGATGCTACTAATAACATTTGCAATATGCTGCTGTGCACATCAAAGGTTATTTTTATATCTCTTTAAATGTGCATTATTACAGGCGCAAACAAACTTGATTATGTCATGTGACACAAAAATTATTTTAAGTATGACAAGTAATGTAAATGTATTATTAAATACTAATTAACTTTGCTGGTAATAAAAATTAATAGCAAGTTTAATTATATAATTATCCTGTGCTTAATTTCATTCACATCTCTTTTTCAAGGGGCTTCTTATCTCAGATTTTTGATACCTTTAACTTATTATATAGCAGATTCTATTGGAACTATTTTCGCAAAAATGCTTTTTTTTAGCTATCTATTCCAGCTTTTGTAATAACTTTTGTACAAGACCCAATTAGAATTCAGCTGTATGCTACATAAATGCATCTGTCACTCATACTATATGTGCCAAGAGTGACATATTGTGAAAATGCTTCTAATTGCATTTGAAATGCAATCTTTAATGTCATTTTTCAACATAGAAAAGGAAAAATAGATCAACAGAATGTAACTATGTTTGATGTGCCTTGGTTCATTCATACTCAGATTAATAAGTGGTGAGAAGAGGCCCCCAACATTTTTCTGTCATGATTCAGAAAGAGAATACAATTTTAAACAATATTCCAATTTACTTTTATTATCTAATTTCCATCATTCTTTAGATATCCTTTGTTGAAGAAATAGCAATGCAAATGGGTGAGCCAATCACACACGGCTTCTATGTGCAGCCACCAATCAGCAGCTACTGAGTATATCTAGATATGCTTTTGAACCAGGGATATCAAGAAAATGAAGCAAATTAGATAATAGAAATAAATTGGAAAGTTGTTTAAAGTTGCGTGCTCTTTCTAAATCATGAAAGAAAAATTTAGGTTTCATTATCCTTTAATTCCAACAATACAGGATGTTAATTCTAAGTTATGTTTTATCCATCTTATTTATTTATTTTTTAAAACGCCTTAATGTGTTATTTGTCAATGCACTTTTAAATACACAGTTAGTCATTATGTTTTAATTCCCAGCTTTATTAAGCATGTACAGGTATTCAGTAGAATAAGAAAAGCATTAAGCAAGGAGGTCCAACTTCAGCACTTGAAGGGCTCAGACATGTGACAAAACCTGATGAAGAGATCAGAGATGGCTTTATGGATGAAAAATAAAGAGAAACAGCAAGGGAAAAAGTAGGGAGAGGACAGAGAGAGAAGACAGTGTTGAGTTTAGAAAATGGAGAAAAAGGGAAGAGAAAAAGAAAAAAAAGGAACATGAGAGAGAGAAAGGGGAGAAAGAAAGAGGATGAAAAGAGAATGGAAAAAGAGATGAGAGCATTAAGACTAGGGGAGAGAGGGAAAAGGGTTAGAAGAAGAGAGAGAATGAGAGAGAGAGAGAGAGAGAGAGATGAAAAAGAGAGAAGATGGAGTGAGAGAAATAGGAGGGAAGAGAGAGAATGGAGTAAGAGAAGAGGAAGGGGGCAACAGCCGGGGGACAGAGAGAGCAGCAGAGAGGGAGAAGGGGGTGACAGAGGAGGGAAATAGACAAGAGAGATAATTACACATCAATTCCCAGTTATACAAATCCAATGATTTTATATCATATCCTCTTCAGTGAGAAACTGATTGAATATATTTTTGTAATATTAATACATGGAAACAACAGTGTAAATCTTCTCCAAATATGTGAAGTATATGAAGGTTGGTTTAATTTTATTCTTTATCTCATTGGGTCTTTTCTTTAAATTATAAATTCGATACCTAATTTGGCCCTGCTCTGGTTTATAGTATTGTCTATATGATGTAATTTCCTTGTTGAATTCATTGTTTCATTATGTATGCAAACTTGTATTCATTAAAATTTCTATGTATAAATTATATATATGTTTCGTCTTCTTATATTTGTTTGTTTTAATTTCCCACCTCACATTCACACAGCAATCCATTTTTTGAGTATTTGATATTGAGGTAATGATGTACAGCTAACAGAGGCCTATCAATATCACTGGACCATGCTTGGATTAGCTCACAAATTGATAGCAAAGAAGAATTACCAGAGAATGTTAAGCATGGCCAACTTCCCTTTAGTGCACCCTATACTTTCAAGTGATATTGTCAATATGTTATAATCACTTATATTATAAATAGAAAGTTATGTGTTGCACTCCAGCACAACATATAACAGCTCTAGAAAACTTACCACAACCTGAAGTAAAGAGCTAGGGCTTGTATAAAAGTAACATGCAATGTACATACGAGGAGCACTGGCTTCAGTTAAAGCATCAATCCTTTATTTCTTCATATTAAAAACAATTCATGGCAAGACAGTCATACCATACTGAAACCTGTACTCCTCATATGTAGACTGCATGTGACTTTTTGGTAAACCCTACAGAGTGTAGCACGGCAGTGGTGATACGCAATTCATCCATCCATTCCTGTCACCTAACAGGATCCACTGATTGACAAGAAGTTACTCCAACCAGGAGCAGCACTCATTTAGGGGTCTGAAAGGTGATGTGGACACTGCATGGTGATGGAGTTTGTACTCAAGCAGCTGATGAAACTATATGGAGAAGCCGTGCAGTGCCTTTTCACCAGTAAATAAGCGGTGTTGATTTATACACATCCAAGGACTGGACGATCCACTAATGGATAAGACCTTTGGAAGTTAAATAACTAAATATAAAAAAGTAGTGGTTATTAAGGGCCTTAGGTGAACTATGCCTAAAAGTATCAAAGACAGTGGATATTAAGGATTATAGCTAAGTGTTTGCCCTAGATGTAGAGTTTTCTTTCCATAAGGCAGGGAGAGTCCATGACTTCATTCCCTCCCAGTTCCCCTATCCCCCCAGTCATTCTTTGCCTTTCGTCACTAAAGGAGGATGGCAGAGAAGTGTCAGAAGATTCGGATAGTCCATAATGAGTATGTTCCCTTTAAAAGAGGACTGGAATTTTAAGTAATCATATATCAGTGAGAGTATTGATGAAAGTTTGAGTCTGGAGTTGCAGGGAAAGTTTTTCTGAGAAGCCATCCAAACTGTCTATCTAACAACTCCTGAGCAATCAGTGTTAACGAGTTACACTGCTTGCTTTTCCACACTCAGGTACCTGTCAGAGAATCGCTACAAGGCTGTCACACTTGAGAGGCTGTATCTTTTACTTCCTTACCATCCTGCTGCAGACAGCACTCCTAAGAGAAGCGTTTCATGACAACTTGTCTGGGTCTAGGAGGTGGTGAGTGCCCCAGCCATTGGTTTTGTAAAGGTGCCTTTCCATATTTAAAACATTTATTTTTGTATCGTTTTTCTCTTCCTACTGTGGGATTACATACCTACTATGGAGGACTCTGATAATATGTTAGAAGGTTCCACTCCTTCTTTAGTGCTTAAAAATACCTGCTTATATTGTGAGGAGGCCATGGTTTGCCCGCCTGCTCAATTTTGTTCCAATTGCCTGGGTACTGTTTTAAAGTCTAAGAAGGGAGCTAAATCTGCTATTAACCCTAGCACTGTTAGTCCCTCTGAGCCATTAACCTCTCAGGATTCTGTGAACCTAGAGATTACTACCTTTTCTACCCTAACCGCTTCACATGCAATTCCCTGCGGCACAGCTATGTCTCCGTCTGGAGGGGGCCTTTTTTCTGCGGAATTTACAGCACAGTTACAATCGTCGGTGTCCATGGCCCTGAGTGCCCTACCTATCTCCGGGAAACGTAAGAGAAAGGTTAAACACAGTTCTCCTGTTTTAGATTCTCCTAATTTTCAGTCAGATCTAGCTTGTATGTCCCAGCTATCCGAGGATGAATTAACCTCTGTGGCGTCAGAAGGGGAACCTTCAGAGTCAGAGACTTCTATTACTAAATCTCCTCCGGCTGAGGAACCTTTCTTTAGATTTAAAATTTTCACTTTCGTTCAGACAAATCCCAACAATCTCAATCTTTATCCAAACTTAAACAGCCCAAGAGCACTTGGAAGCCTGCTCAGTCCAAGAAGACAAAGAAACCCGCCGATAACAAATTGGCATGAAGGGACGGCCACCGATCCAGGATCGGATCGAGTAGGGGGCAGATTGTCACTTTTCTCAGACACTTGTTTTCAGGATGTCCAGGATCCTTGGGTTCTGGAGGTCGTATACAGAATAGGATTCAAATCTCATCCGCCCATGGGCAGATTCCTACTCTCCAGTCTGTCTACAAGACCAGAGTAGAGGACAGCCTTTTTAGATTGTGTAAGGGATCTATCCTCCTTAGAAATAATAGTCCCGGTACCTGCATCAGAAAGAGGTCTGGGGTTCTATTCAAACCTCTTTGTGGTTCCCAAAAAGGAAGGAACTTTTCGTCCAATTCTGGACTTGAAGTGCCTTAACAAATTTCTAAGTGTCCCCTCCTTCAAGATGGAGACTATAAGATCAATTCTTCCCCTGGTTCAGGTAGGACAGTTTGCGACTACCATATATCTGAAGGATGCATATCTTCATGTTCCGATCCACAGGTATCATTTCCTTTTCCTAAGATTCACCTTTCTGGATCAACACTTCCAGTTCATACCACTTCCATTTGGCTTAGCTACTGCTCCAAGAATATTTACGAAGGTTCTGGGGGCTCTTCTAGCGGTTGCCAGACCCTGAGGTATAGCAGTAGCTTTTTTCCTGGATGATATATTGGTACAGGCACCATCTTTTCGTCTAGCAAGGGATCACTCAGACTCTCTTCTAAGTCTTCTTCAGTCACATTGATGGAAGATAAACTTGGAAAAGAGTTTGCTTACTCCAAATACCAGAGTGAATTTCCTTGGCATAGTTATAGACTCGGTGTCCATGAAACAGATCAGAGACATTGCAAGCTAACATCAGAATGTCTTGCCCTCCAGGCCTCCTTAAGACCTTCGGTGGCCCAGTGCATGGAGGTGATTGGACTCATGGTGTCTTGTATGGACATCATTCCCTTTGCCAGATTCCATCTCAGACCTATACAGATATGCATGCTGAGACGTTGGAACAGCGACCATTCCGATCTGTCACAACAGATAGTTCTGGACAGCCTGTCAAGAGACTGGCTCTCTTGGTGACTCTGTCAAGATCACCTGTCCCAAGGAACGTGCTTCTTGAGACCGTCCTGGGAGATTGTGACGGCCGCCAGTCTATCCGGCTGGGGAGCCGTTTGGGGTGCCAGGAAGGCACAGGGGTTGCGAACTCAGGAGGAGTCCACTCATCCGATCAATATCTTGGAACTCCGGGCAATATTCAATGCTCTGAAGGCTTGGCCCCTCCTGGGTTCATCCTAGTTTATCAGATTCCAATCAGACAATATAACTTTGGTAGCCTACATCAACTATCAGGGAGGAACAAGAAGTTCCTTAGCGATGAGAGAAGTCTCTCAAATCCTAGAATGGGCAGAGGCCCACAACTGTACGCTGTCAGCGATCCACATTCCAGGTATGGACAACTGGGAAGTGGAATTCATTAGCGGGCAATCCTTTTACCCAGGGGAATGGCCTCTCCATCTGAGGTCTTTGCAGAGATATGCAGGAGATGAGGGATGCCGGAGATAGACCTCATGGCATCTCATCTCAATGCCAAACTACCCAAGTACAGGTCAAGATCAAGGGATCCTCAAGTTTTTCTAATAGAGTAGCGGTTCTATGGAGGTTCAGACTCATATATCTCTTTCTTCCATTACCTCTTCTCCCTCGTGTGGTGGCCCGCATCAAACAGGAGCAAGCATCGGTGATTCTAATTGCTCTATCCTGGAAGGACTTGGTTCACGGATCTGGTGGGGATGTCCTCATCTCTTCCATGGAGTTTACCTTGTCGCAGGGACCTGCTGATACAGGGTCCCTTCCTTCATCAAAATCTAGATTCTCTGAGGCTGACTGCGTGGAGATTGAACGTTTAGTCTTAGCGAGGAGAGGTTTCTCTAAGAGTGTCATTGACACTTTGATTCAAGCTCGTAAGCCAGTTACTCTACGCATCTACCATAAAGTCTGACATACTTACCTGGACTGGTGTGAGGGGCGTTGTTTTTCTTTGCATAAGGTTAAAGTTGCCAGAATTTTATCTTTTCTCCAGGATGGATTGGAGAAGGGTCTATCTGCTAGTTCCCTTAAGGGACAGATATCGACCCTGTCGATGTTACTGCACAAGAGATTAGCTGAGCTTCCGGATGTCAGTTATCGTTAAGGCTCTGACTAGGATCAGACCTGTGTTTAGAAAGATGGCTCCCCCATGGATTCTCAATCTTGTTCTTTTTGTGTTGCAGCAGGCTCCGTTTGAGCCCATGCATAATGTTGACATTACACTGTTATCTTGGAAGGTTTTGTTTCTATTGGCTATTGCCTCTTCTCGCAGAGTCTCCGATATTTCTGCTTTGCAATGTGACCCCCTTACCTTGTTTTTTATGCCGATAAGGCATAAGGCGGTTTTACGTATTTAGTTAGGTTTCCTTTCTAAGGTGGTGTCAGATCGCAACATTAATCAAAAGATTGTTGATCCTTCCTTGTGTTGAAATCCTTCTTCGGCGAAGGAACATTTGATTCACAATCTAGATGTGGTTCGTGCCTTGAAGTTCTACCTTTAGGGTACTAAGGAATTCAGACAATCTTTATCTTTGTTTGTCATCTATGCAGGTAAGCGTAGGGGTCAGAACGCCATAACGTCTTCCCTTTCTTTCTGGTTGAGAAGTGTCATCCGCCTAGCTTATGAGAAAGCGGGACAAAAGCCTCCAGAGAGGATTACGGCTCATTCCACTAGAGCAGTAGCTTCCTCCTGGGCTTTTAAGAATGAAGCCTCAATGGATTAGATTTTTTAAGGTGGCTACCTGGTCCTCCTTACATACTTTTTCAAAATTTTACAAGTTTGATTTGTTTGCTTTGGCTGAAGCAGCTTTCAGGAGAAAGGTTTTGCAGGCTGTGGTGCCCTCAGGGTCTACCTCTTTTTTGTTTCCTCCCGTTATTCCTTCAGTGTCCTCTGGAGCTTGGGTATTGTTTTCCCAACAGTAAGGAATGAAGTTGTGGGCTCTCCCTGCCTTATGGAAAGAAAACAAAATTTATGCTAACCAGATAAATTCCTTTTTTTCCTGGCAGGGAGCGTCCACAACCCCGCACATTTGTTATTCTTTGTTTGGGCGGCTCCCTTTTTGTTTTTCTTCTGGCACCTTTATACTCTGATGTTTCTCCTACTTTTCCTTGTTCCCTCGGCCGAATGACTGGGGGGACAGGGAAAGTGAAAGGAATAGTTAAGCTTTTGGTTGGGGTGACTTTGCCTCCTCATGGTGGCCAGGTGTTGTATTTCCCAACAGTTAGGAATGAAGTCGTGGACTCTCCCTGCCAGGAAAGAAAGGAATTTATCTGGTAAGCATAAATTTTGTTTTTAACACCTTACTGAGTCTTCGCTTTGTATACTCTGTGAATTTTTAATCACTCTTAGTGTGTATAGAATAAAAGTAAAACATATTAAAATAAAGTATTATAGTCATATATAAACATATATAATATAAAATATGAATGTATTATTGAACAATATGTTTAAAAAGGGTTTTAAAGGGATATGGTATATGTCAAGGGGTTTGAATTGGAAGGGTTAAAAAAATATGGAAATATACTATGGACCAGATTACGAGTGGAGCCCTATTTATTGCTCCTACTCAAGCATTAACTACACAAGAAGTTAGATTTTTGCACGTGTCGAATACCGCATGCATTACAAGTTGAAAGTAAAAAGTTTTCACTAACCCAACATGCGCAAAAAGCCGAACTTACAATATCACAATCGCATTAAAGTATTCTCCCATATACCTCAATGTAGAGCGAAAAGTGAGAAAAAAAAATGTAAAACCCTACTTGCACGTTTAAACCGACATGAAATATTAATATTTCACATTCCAAAATGTTCCACTGCACTTATACATGTCCGGAGGAGACTTAGGAAAGTACTGCCAAGTAGCGGGTCACAACAGCCTCGAGTGCCGCAAGATTGCAGAGCTGCAGCGCTCACCCCCGGAGGGTTCCGTGAGTGGAGAGGAGGTAAGCAGTGAGATCAGCGCAACAGAGGGGCACTTAAATAAGGCGCGAAACTAGGCGCCATTTTGGGGCGGCTAAGGCACCAACAAGCAAAAGTAATTCCCATGAGTGTCCCACAGACCTGCTTATTAAAAAGCATCTTGCCTCAAATCAATAATAGCTCCGGCTACACCCGGTGAGACGCAGTTGACCTGGGTATTAGAGGGCACAAAGAAAGTAACTGCAAGGCACAGTTTTCACACCGGCAGTAGCTCAGGGAGAGATCTCACACCCACATCTGATCTCAGTCAAATAAATAAATAAGCAAAAAAAGGAGCCATTCGTCCCAATTCAGAGCTGGGTCCCAATACACCCTAGTATAAATTCTGACCAGTAAGGAAAAGATGGACATGACACACTAGTCAGGAGCCAGATATCCCCTCCTCTCCACACAAAACCCTCCAGAAACATTGTAGCAATTGGTTCTCTTTATTCTACAAAGGAAATTCAGTTCCTCTATCACAACATACTCGCAGCAGTACCTTTTCTGTGAACAGCCTGCATGCAAAAATATTACACCCCATATAATAAAAAGACTGACACAATGGCAGGAAAACAAAAACAATCAGAGACGCCAAAAAGCCCAAGCAGAGATTCACGAACTCGCGCAATCACAACCAGAAACCTCTACAATCCTGGCGCAAGACACACACCCTATTGTCTCGCAGCTTTCTGCACTTTTTCTGCCTAAGATTGAACAACTGCAGACAGGCATGGATAGCTTATCTACAGACCTCAGAGCTTTTTCATCACGCTTGACAAATGTGGAACAGAAAACGGCGGAGGGAGAAGAAAGGTACAGGGAAACGGCTTCTTCTATCACAACTCTCCAAAAGCAAAACAAGATACTACAAACCAAGTTAGATGATTTGGAAAACCGCTCAAGGCGGAACAACCTTAGGATAGTGGGAGTGCCAGAATCTGTTCCCCCGAGGGCCTTAATGAACTTTGTAGAAACTATCCTCCCAGGCCTACTCAAACTCCCGCCTACAAGCATACCATGTATTGCATAGAGAGCCCACAGAGTAGGAGCTTCTCAGCCGGAAGGTGCGCCAAGGCAGATAATGGTGCGTTATCTTAACTTTAAAGACAAAACACAACTGCTCAGAGCGTATAGACAATTGTCACCTATCGTTTTTGAAGAGAGAAAGATCTTCATCTTCCAAGACTACTCCGCAGAAGTTTCAAAGAAGAGAAGAGAATTCACGCCCTACTGCAGAGACCAAATAGCCCAGGGTGAATCCGTAGCACTTCTGTACCCAGCTAGATTGCAACTCCAAACAGCACAAGGCCCAAAGATATTTGAGATGCCAAAACACCTACAGCTATTCTTGGACCAGACCAAGAGGCGCACAGATCAGGCACAGCAAGCTCAACAAGAAGACGATGAAGACACCTGAACCAGGACAAAGCCATGCGGGCCACTGAGACACCCACCTAGGACTATTTGATTTACTCAGGCCAACTGGAGGGCCACAAAGCACTGAGAATGGTGCTAACCACTGTTCTTATATCCTTTTCATAATTGGGGAGGGCTTTTGGGATTCTGTGAAGTTTGAAAGTTTAAAAGTTTAATTATTGTTGTTGGTCAGAGCAAGCCAAATTCAGTTAGTGTAATTCCCTACTTACAGCTAGTACAGACGAAAGAGGGACAATATATATATATATATATATATATATATATATATATATATATATATATTGTACTAACTTGTTGTTTAACCTTTCAGAGATCCGGAAATAATAAAGCCACTATAGGACATCCTGATAGGAGTGCCATCCTTGGGCAGCTGGTGGTAAGTGCGTAAGATAGACCAAACCTACTCTCTTCCTGTCACATTCTCATATACCCACTGAACACCCCCAAAGGTTCTAACATGAAAGTTATATCTTGGAATGTAGGGGGCATCACGTCCCCCATAAAAAGGAAAGCCATTCTAAATTTTCTTAGGGACCAACGTACAGACATAGCGATACTGGAAGAGACTCACTTGTCAAGAGTAGAGCATCAGAAACTGAAACAGGGGTGGGTGGGAGAAGTAGTCCACACCGCATATGAAGGGAAAAGAGCCAGGGGGGTAGTTATCCTCTTTAGGAAAAATTTGGACTATACTCTTGTAAAACAATTAACAGACCCCGAAGGTAGATATGTGTTAACAAAACTTAAACTGAAACACAAACACATCATCATTGGGGGGGTCTATGGCCCCCACACTGATAAAAAGGAATTCTGGAGAACCTTCAGCAATGTTGTAATGAAATTTGCTGACTCCCAAGTGATTCTAGGAGGGGACTACAACATAGCGCCCCAAACGGATAGATTCAGAGACCCCAGTGCAGCTGTAAGGCATAACACGACCCATAGAAACACGAAGAGGGACTCCCTGACACTGTCCAAATTTAAACACTCTTTGGCACTGACCGACATATGGTGAGACAAACGCCCAGAAGAACGAAGCTACACTTGCACTACCCCAGCCAAAGACACTCTATCTAGGATAGATCTATTCTTAACGACACACTCTCTAGGACCACACATCACCAGCGCTAGCATAGATGTCGCGACCATATCAGATCATGCCCCCATTAGCCTTAAACTTAACCTTACTCCGGGGAGGGAGGGACCTCGCAGATGGTTCTTTCCGACGTATTTATATGGAGACATAAATTTCAAAAGATTTCTTACAGGAGAGTGGAGGACTTATGTGGCTCTGAACTCCTCACACCGACATGACACCTTACTGCTCTGGGAGGCGGGTAAAGCAGTGATGAGGGGCCTTATATCCTCTTACGCGATAGGTAAACTAAAACGGATAAAACAAAAAAGTGAGGACCAGTTGAGAAGGGTGATTAGCGCTAGAAACAAATACTTACGTAACCCGAATCCAATGACGAAAAAACAGTATACTGAAGCAAAAGCAATCCGAGACATGACACTACATCAAAAAATATAGACATGGAGATAAGCCCGGGAAACTCCTAGCCAGGCTTACCAGACTCGCTAGACCAAACAAATGTGTGAGTGCCATCAAGGTAGGGAACACTTTACACACGACCACGCCACAGATACAGACCGCTTTCATGAACTACTATCAATCACTATATAGTGGGGGAACAGTGGACGAAACACAACAAAAATCCTTTTGGGAGACCATACACAACCCCACCATATCGGAAGAACATTTGACTCTCCTCAACGCACCCATCTCAGAGACTGAAATGATGAAGGCTATCAATACACTGCCACTTGACAAGACCCCAGGTCTGGATGGACTACCTGGGGAATTCTACAAATTAGTGAAGGGAGAGGTGGTGCCGGTACTCACTACTCTCTTCAATAAAATCATGAATGGGGAGGGAAACATTTCTACTCGTTTCATGGAGGCTAACATCTGTGTGATCCCCAAGGAGGGTAGAGACAAACTACTTACCCAATCCTACCGCCCGATATCCCTGTTAAATCAGGATTACAAATTGCTGACAAAAATCCTGGGGGACAGGCTGGCGGTGGCTATGCCCTCTCTGGTCCATCAAGACCAAACTGGCTTTGTGAAAGGAAGATCCTCGGTATTGAACATCCGCAAACTCCAGTTCATACTGACCCATTTTTGGAACCAGACTAGGGAGGGAAAAGGTGGAGGGCCTGAAACCTGCGCTTTATTGATAGATGCAGAAAAGGCCTTTGACATGGTCCTTTGGGACCATCTCTTTGCCACTCTGGATAAATTCGGTATTAGAGGCCTTTTTGCAAACACAGTCAAATCACTATACGCCAACCCCCATGCCTCAATCCTGATTAATGGAGTTCCTTCGCCCTCCTTTCGGTTGGGTAGAGGGACCAGACAGGGATGCCCGCTGTCACCCCTCCTCTTTGATATAGCCATTGAGCCCCTCGCCATCAAGATAAGAACAGAGTCGGAGGGGATGTGGGTGGGTGGAGTCCAGTGCCATCTGTCTCTCTTTGCAGACAACATGATCCTATATTTACAGAATCCAAAAGAAAACATTCCCCGTATCATGCGAATTATACACCAATTTGGCCTAATCTCCGGATATAAGATAAACACAGATAAATCGGAACTTATCTGGTTACACCCACAGTCACCCTGCACCGTCCTACCGTACAGTTTTAAACGCATTACCCACTCCTTCAAATATTTAGGAATCAGGCTATCTATTAACCCGGAGGAATGGTATCACCTTAATTATCGCCCCCTAATAAAGGAGCTCCAGGATATGTTGGTCAGGTGGGGTAAACTACCTGTAGCGATGCCTGGTAGGATTGCGCTAATAAAGATGATTATTTTCCCGAAACTCCTTTATTTGTTCCAGATGATTCCCGACAACATTCATAAAGCGGATGTACAGATACTTAACAAAGCAATGTTTACTTTTGTGTGGGCGGGGAAAAAACACAAAATAAACTCCATTAGATTGATGGCGGAGGTCAAGTCAGGGGGTCTGTCGGTCCCTAATCTCGAAGCGTACTGTGAGGCAGCCCAAACTAAATACGTACTAGACTGGTTGACAGAGAAACAGCACTTCACACTGCCGATGCTTGAACAACAGGCCATATCCCCATGGTCCTTACAAGCAATCCCACACATGATACCGACACAGATTCTCAAGCTAGTTAAAAATTATCCACTGCTATGCCAACCGCGCATGGTGGAGACTGTGTAGGAGATCTCAGTTCAATCCCAGTTACACAAGATACCTCCCTTTAAGAGGTAACCCGGGATTCCCCGCGGGGATTGACTCCGGGGTGTTCATCGCATGGGTAACTAAGGGGTTGACCTCTGTGTCCCAGTTGGTAAATAGTTTAGACATGAAAGTCAGATCCTTTCAAGAACTACAAACCCAGTTTGACTTACCCCGCACGCATCATTTTGCATACCTACAAGCAAGACATTATATAAATGACCTACTTCAACATACAGAACTTGCAGACCAGAATCTAGGCATAAACAGGCTCCTACATAAGACAGCAAAGGGTAGTACGTCCATATCCCTAACTTATAAACTACATATGAAACCGACGAACGAAGCCACAGTCAAACACATCAGTGACACATGGACAAACATCTTGAACACTGAAATCACAGCGGGCATGACACAGCGCAGCATTCAACACTCGAGGGGGGCAACCCTATCGGTGGTTGCCAGAGAGTCACACATCAGACTGTTACAGTTCGCATACATACCACCCAAAATCTTTAAGAAGGGGAGACCAGATGCAGACGGTCTCTGTAGGAAGTGCAAATCGCCAGACGCGGACTTGCCACATATGCAGTGGAACTGCCCTATGATACGTAAATTTTGGGGCATGATAGCATACTGGATAAAAATTACATTTCACACTGAAGTGACAGTTTCCCCTAAATTGATAGTATTCTTGGAGATTCCAGCTTCGATACCTAGCACCCTGAACAGAGTGATCACAAACATTATCCTGCAGGCTAGGAAACTCATTTTCAAAGGGTGGTTAAATCCAGGGGTCCCCACACTCTCACAGCTTAAGACTAGTATGCAGAAGCAGGTTACATATGAAGTAGCGGACGCCTTGAGAGATGTACAAACGAGAACAAGGCCCTTTATGAGGAAATGGGAACCATACATACACACTCTGCAGATCACTGTGCAAACACAGATTTTACTTCCCCTCAGGAACACAGAGTACTTATTAGAGGAACACCTGCGAGGTAAATGGAACTTTCTATACGTAGAGAGACGCGAGAGACGGGGTAGTTAACAATGGCTTCAACTTTAAAAGGTCTGTCTTGCTGCTGCTGCTCGGGGGAGAGAGGGAAGCCCAAGCTATAGTGCAGAGGCCACCACTGATAGTTTTTGCAAAGCCACCAATTCACTACTAAGGCCTCAGCATGAATAGCGTAGAGATGTGTTTGAGATTGACTCTGACTATTGTTATATTGTTAATGTTGAAAATTGTATTATTTGAGATACTTTGTAGGGGAGGGGGGAGGTATGGGGGAGGGAGGGGTAGTAAAAGGAAAAGAGGGTTTTACCATGGATGATTAATGCAAAGAGACTGTCCCCCAGAGCATGGATTTAAGACTCTTTTTGTCCTGCGAGGGAGGATTCTGGGCGTAAATGTGAAGACATTGGGGGGTAGTTATCAAGCCGTCTACTTTTCTGGCTTCGCCGGCCCAATACGTCCGCCTAAGCTCGCCTACCTTCGCCGCCGCGGACCTTGAATACGTTCGCCTAAGTTATCAAATAAAGCTGTCAAAAAGCCGCGGGGCGATGAGCAGCGGACTGTGAGAGTTATCACTCATCCGATCTCGCTGCTCTTCGGCTTTTTCCCAGCTTTATTGCTAGCCTGTCACTAAGCACCCACACTAAACTGCACTGTTCTACCCTCTATACCGGCGCCCCCGGAGCCTCCCGCAACTCAATAAAGTTACTAACCCCTAAACCGCCGCTCCTAGACCCTGCCGCAACTCTTATAAATGTATTAACCCCTAAACCGCCGCTCCTAGACCCTGCCGCAACTCTTATAAATGTATTAACCCTAAACCGCCGCTCCCGGAGCCCACCGCCACCTACAATATACCTAGTAACCCCTATCCTGCCCCCCCGCACCTCGCCGCAACTAAATAAATAGTTTAACCCCTAAACCGCCGCTCCCTGAACCCGCCGCAACCTATATTAAACCTATTAACCCCTATCCTGCCCCCCCTACACCGTCGCCACCTATAATAAATTTATTAACCCCTATCCTGCCCCCCACTACGACGCCGCCACTGTAATACATTTATTAACCCCTAAACTGATGTCTAACACTAACCCTAACGCCCCCCTAACTTAAATATTAATTAAATAAATCTAAATAATATTTATATTATGAACTAAATTAATCCTATTTAAAACTAAATACTTACCTTTAAAATAAACCCTAATATAGCTACAATATAAATAATAATTATATTGTAGCTATCTTAGGATTTATTTTTATTTTACAGGCATCTTTCAATTTATTTTAACTAGGTACAATAGCTATTAAATAGTTATTAACTATTTAATACCTACCTATCTAAAATAAAGAGAAATTAACCTGTAAAATAACAACTAACCTAAGTTACAATTACACCTAACACTACACTATCATTAAATAAATTATTCCTATTTAAAACTAAATACTTACCTGTAAAATAAACCCTAAGATAGCTACAATATAAATAATAATTATATTGTAGCTATCTTAGGATTTATATTTATTTTACAGGTAACTTTGTATTTATTTTAGCTAGTTAGAATAGTTATTAAATAGTTATTAACTATTTAATAACTACCTAGCTAAAAGAAATACAAAATTACCTGTAAAATAAATCCTAACCTAAGTTACAATTAAACCTAACACTACACTATCATTAAATTAATTAAATAAACTACCTACAAATAACTACAATTAAATACAATTACATAAACTAACTAAAGTACAAAAAATAAAAAAAGCTAAGTTACAGAAAATAAAAAATAAGTTGCAAACATTTTACAAATATTACAACAATTTTAAGCTACTTACACCTAATCTAAGCCCCTTAATAAAATAACAAACCCCCCCAAAATAAAAAAATGCCCTACCCTATTGTAAATTAAATAAAGTTCAAAGCTCTTTTACCTTACCAGCCCTTAAAAGGGCCATTTGTGGGGGCATGCCCCCAAAAGTTCAGCTCTTTTGCCTGTAAATGAAAAATACAACCCCCCCCAACATTAAAACCCACCACCCACATACCCATAATCTAACCCAAACCCCCCTTACAAAAACCTAACACTAATCCCCTGAAGATCATCCTACCTTGAGTCGTCTTCACTCAGCCGAGCAGCGATGGAACCCAAGTGGACATCCGGACCGGCAGAAGTGATCATCCAAGGGGCGCTGAAGAAATCTTCCATCCGATGAAGTCATCATCCAGGCGGCGCTGAAGAAGTCTTCGATCCGGGCGATGTCATCTTCCAAGCCGGGTCTTGAATCTTCCTTCCGCCGCCGCGGAACCTCCTTCTTCACCGACGGACTACGACGAATGAAGGCTCCTTTAAGGGACGTCATCCAAGATGGCGTCCCCTCAATTCCGATTGGCTGATAGGATTCTATCAGCCAATCGGAATTAAGGAAGGAAAAATCTGATTGGCTGATGGAATCAGCCAATCAGATTCAAGTTCAATCCGATTGGCTGATCCAATCAGCCAATCAGATTGAGCTCGCATTCTATTGGCTGATCGGAACAGCCAATAGAATGCGAGCTCAATCTGATTGGCTGATTCCATCAGCCAATCAGATTTTTCCTACCTTAATTCCGATTGGCTGATAGAATCCTATCAGCCAATCGGAATTGAGGGGACGCCATCTTGGATGACGTCCCTTAAAGGAGCCTTCATTCGTCGTAGTCCGTCGGTGAAGAAGGAGGTTCCGCGGCGGCGGAAGGAAGATTCAAGACCTAGCTTGGAAGATGACATCGCCCGGATCGAAGACTTCTTCAGCGCCGCCTGGATGATGACTTCATCGGATGGAAGATTTCTTCAGCGCCCCTTGTATGATCACTTCTGCCGGTCCGGATGTCCACTTGGGTTCCATCGCTGCTCGGCTGAGTGAAGACGACTCAAGGTAGGATGATCTTCAGGGGATTAGTGTTAGGTTTTTGTAAGGGGGGTTTGGGTTAGATTAGGGGTATGTGGGTGGTGGGTTTTAATGTTGGGGGGGGGTTGTATTTTTCATTTACAGGCAAAAGAGCTGAACTTTTGGGGGCATGCCCCCACAAATAGCCCTTTTAAGGGCTGGTAAGGTAAAAGAGCTTTGAACTTTATTTAATTTACAATAGGGTAGGGCATTTTTTTATTTTGGGGGGGTTTGTTATTTTATTAGGGGGCTTAGATTAGGTGTAAGTATCTTAAAATTGTTGTAATATTTGTAAAATGTTTGTAACTTATTTTTTTATTTTCTGTAACTTAGCTTTTTTTATTTTTTGTACTTTAGTTAGTTTATGTAATTGTATTTAATTGTAGTTATTTGTAGGTAGTTTATTTAATTAATTTAATGATAGTGTAGTATTAGGTTTAATTGTAACTTAGGTTAGGATTTATTTTACAGGTAATTTTGTATTTCTTTTAGCTAGGTAGTTATTAAATAGTTAATAACTATTTAATAACTATTCTAACTAGCTAAAATAAATACAAAGTTACCTGTAAAATAAATATAAATCTTAAGATAGCTACAATGTAATTATTAATTATATTGCAGCTATCTTAGGGTTTATTTTATAGGTAAGTATTTAGTTTTAAATAGGAATAATATATTAAAGTATAGTGTAGTGTTAGGTGTAATTGTAACTTAGGTTAGTTTTTATTTTACAGGTAAATTTCTCTTTATTTTAGCTAGGTAAGCTATTAAATAGTTAATAACTATTTAATAGCTATTGTACCTAGTTAAAATAAATTGAAAGTTGCCTGTAAAATAAAAATAAATCCTAAGATAGCTACAATATAATTATTATTTATATTGTAGCTATATTAGGGTTTATTTTACAGGTAAGCATTTAGTTTTAAATAGGATTAATTTAGTTAATAATAGAAATATTATTTAGATTTATTTAATTAATATTTAAGTAAAGGGGGCATTAGGGTTAGTGTTAGACTTAGGTTTAGGGGTTAATAACGTTATTATAGAGGGCGGCGGTATAGGGGGGCAGGATAGGGGTTAATAGGTATAATGTAGGTGGCGGTGGGCTCCGGGAGCGGCGGTTTAGGGGTTAATACATTTATTATAGTTGCGGTGGGCTCCGGGAGCGGCGGTTTAGGGGTTAATACATTTATTATAGTTGCGGTGGGCTCCGGGAGGCGGCGGTTTAGGGGTTAATATGTATAGAGTAGCTTGCGGTGGGCTCCGGGAGCGGCGGTTTAGGGGGTAATAACTTTATTTAGTTGCGGCGGTGTAGGGGGACAGATTAGTGGTGTTTAGACTCGGGGTACATGTTAGGGTGTTAGGTGCAGACATCTCCCATAGGAATCAATGGGATGTCTGTCAGCAGCGAACTTGTACTTTCGCTATGGTCAGACTCCCATTGATTCCTATGGGATCCGCCGCCTCCAGGCTGGCGCTTTGAAAACCAGGTACGCTG
The DNA here is from genome assembly GCF_027579735.1 of Bombina bombina. Classification (NCBI taxonomy): domain Eukaryota; kingdom Metazoa; phylum Chordata; class Amphibia; order Anura; family Bombinatoridae; genus Bombina; species Bombina bombina. Next base: position 536,270,518 of record NC_069503.1, read on the forward strand.
GGCCGTAAAAGTGCCGAGCGTACCTGCTAGTTTTTTGATAACTAGCAAAAGTAGTGAGATTGTGCCGCACTTGTGTGCGGAACATCTGGAGTGACGTAAGAATCGATCTGTGTCGGACTGAGTCCGGTGGATCGAAGTTTACGTCCCAAAATTCTACTTTTGCCGGTCTCGAGCCTTTGATAACTAAGGCGAATCAGCCTCGCCACAAATACGCTGCGGAATTCCAGCGTATTTGAGGTTGACGGCTTGATAACTAGGCCCCATTGAATACTTGAACTGAACTCATTGCAAAGTAACCCCAGTGAGTTCATGGAAATATGCATTTGTAGCACATCTTCTGTTTTGTATCCTCTGTGACTTGTTGGAGAGGTATTTTCACATGGTAACCTTCATTTGATAAATAAAGTTTTAAAAAAAATATATATATATATTTTAAAAAATGAATATAAATTATTCAAAATTAATAAATTCGACCTCGATAAGATCTAAATTGAGAAACGTGATGCGCATATTTTACATTCCTATGTTCTTCACATAAAAAAAATGTACTTTTTATTATTAAATATATATATATATTTTTTATATATATATATATATATATATATATATATATATATATATATATATATATATATATATATATATATATACAGGGAGTGCAGAATTATTAGGCAAGTTGTATTTTTGAGGATTAATTTTATTATTGAACAACAACCATGTTCTCAATTATCCCAAAAAACTCATTAATATGAAAGCTGAATAGTTTTGGAAGTAGTTTTTAGTTTGTTTTTAGTTATAGCTATTTTAGGGGGATATCTGTGTGTGCAGGTGACTATTACTGTGCATAATTATTAGGCAACTTAACAAAAAACAAATATATACCCATTTCAATTATTTATTTTTACCAGTGAAACCAATATAACATCTCAACATTCACAAATATACATTTCTGACATTCAAAAACAAAACAAAAACAAATCAGTGACCAATATAGCCACCTTTCTTTGCAAGGACATTCAAAAGCCTGCCATCCATGGATTCTGTCAGTGTTTTGATCTGTTCACCATCAACATTGCGTGCAGCAGCAACCACAGCCTCCCAGACACTGTTCAGAGAGGTGTACTGTTTTCCCTCCTTGTAAATCTCACATTTGATGATGGACCACAGGTTCTCAATGGGGTTCAGATCAGGTGAACAAGGAGGCCATGTCATTAGATTTTCTTCTTTTATACCCTTTCTTGCCAGCCATGCTGTGGAGTACTTGGAAGTGTGTGATGGAGCATTGTCCTGCATGAAAATCATGTTTTTCTTGAAGGATGCAGACTTCTTCCTGTACCACTGCTTGAAGAAGGTGTCTTCCAGAAACTGGCAGTAGGGCTGGGAGTTGAGCTTGACTCCATCCTCAACCCGAAAAGGCCCCACAAGCTCATCTTTGATGATACCAGCCCAAACCAGTACTCCACCTCCACCTTGCTGGCGTCTGAGTCGGACTGGAGCTCTCTGCCCTTTACCAATCCAGCCACGGGCCCATCCATCTGGCCCATCAAGACTCACTCTCATTTCATCAGTACATAAAACCTTAGAAAAATCAGTCTTGAGATATTTCTTGGCCCAGTCTTGACGTTTCAGCTTGTGTGTCTTGTTCAGTGGTGGTCGTCTTTCAGCCTTTCTTGGCCATGTCTCTGAGTATTGCACACCTTGTGCTTTTGGGCACTCCAGTGATGTTGCAGCTCTGAAATATGGCCAAACTGGTGGCAAGTGGCATCTTGGCAGCTGCACGCTTGACTTTTCTCAGTTCATGGGCAGTTATTTTGCGCCTTGGTTTTTCCACACGCTTCTTGCGACCCTGTTGACTATTTTGAATGAAACGCTTGATTGTTCGATGATCACGCTTCAGAAGCTTTGCAATTTTTAGAGTGCTGCATCCCTCTGCAAGATATCTCACTATTTTTGACTTTTCTGAGCCTGTCAAGTCCTTCTTTTGACCCATTTTGCCAAAGGAAAGGAAGTTGCCTAATAAGTATGCACACCTGATATAGGGTGTTGATGTCATTAGACCACACCCCTTCTCATTACAGAGATGCACATCACCTAATATGCTTAATTGGTAGTAGGCTTTCGAGCCTATACAGCTTGGAGTAACATGCATAAAGAGGATGATGTGGTCAAAATACTCATTTGCCTAATAATTCTGCACTCCCTGTATATATATATATATATATATATATATATATATATATATATATATATATATCTGATACGGTTTATGTAAAATACATATCTATACCTATATAGCTATAAGAAGCACACATATAGAAACATATTTAAGAATAAAAAGGACACTATCCTGTATGTGAAGAACATTGGGATGTAAAATATGTACAGTAAATATATAGTAAAACACAAATACATATGCACACACATATATACATGTATTCATATTTGGACATGTGTATGTATGTTAAAGCCCTTTGCAGCATTTTTTTCTTAACATATGAAACCTCATATAGTTAAACCTTTATAACTTTTTAATGCAATATTTTTTTTTCAAATAATTTGTATCAGTCAGTGCTATTATGTGTGTGTGAAGACCAAGGTTAACCAACCCTGCGCCAGTCACTTGTTTGGCACAGAAAGGGTTATCAGACCCCTTCTACTGTCACTAATATGTCACAATCTAGCCATGTCAGGCAAGCTTATGACTTAGTTCAGTGGGTGCAAGGGTTAACAACACTCTCTATTCTATACTAGACGTAAAACAAATGCTCAAAACTCCCCTTTAATGCCACCCACTCTAAACTAAAAACCATATAGCTCCAAGCTGCCACCACATGATTTATTAAAGGAAAAATCCTAAGGAAAAACACAGACTTACACACTCAGAATACAATTTAGAAGAAAATAACCTAAAATATACAGTTCTTATACTCCAGTCTCTTTCAGTAACGTGGTTCAAATATAAGACAAAGGCCAAAGCTTAATAAATGAATTATTTATTGTGCCAAAAATTATCATGCACAATGCATTATTAATAAAAAGTTGTTACAAGTAAAATTACACCCAAACAGTTTTTTAAAAGAAAAAGAAAAATAGAAACCGTATACTGTACTAGTCTTTGGAATCTTGTGTGCCAGGGAGATGGTATGAAGCAATGGGTCCTTACTCTGTAGAACAGCGTCCCTTGTAAGAATGACAATTTCAGTGTTAAAACACAAGACCCTTATACCTTTTTTTCAATAGATCAGGTTGCCTGACCTCACCCCCTTTGCAGGGGCTGGCTGGGAAACCACCTATCTTTTACAGCAGTCAATAAACTTTAAGTACCTTTGTTGCAATCAGCCAATAGGACTGAGCTCGCATTCTATTGGCTGATTGGATCAACCAATAGGATGAAAGCCCAATCCTATTGGCTGATTGCAACAGCCAATAGGATTTTTTACCCTTTAATTCCTATTGGCTGATAGAATTCTATCAGCCAATCGAAATGCAAGGGATGCCATCTTGGATGACGTACCTTAAAGGGAAACTTCATTCTACGTTGACCATCAGAAGAAGAGGATGCTCTGCGCTGGATGTCTTGAAAATGGACCCACTCCGCGCCGGATGGATGAAGATAGAAGATGCCGTCTGGATGAAGACTTCAGCCCGCTTGGATGAAGACTTCTGCCGGCTTCGATGAGGACTTCTGCCTGCTTGAATGAAGACTTCTGCTGCCTGGATGAGGATGGATGTCTTCGAGAACTGTAAGTGGTTCCTCGGGGGTTAGTGTTAGGTTTTTTTAAGGGTTTATTGGGTGGGTTTTATTTTTAGCTTAGGGTTTGGGCAATGTAAAAGAGCTAAATGCCCATCCAAATGCCCTTTTCAGGGCAATGGTTAGCTTGGGTTTATTTAGATAGGTTTTTATTTGGGGGGTTTGGTTGTGTGGGTGGTGGGTTTTACTGTTGGGGGGTGTTTGTATTTTTTTTTTACAGGTAAAAGAGCTGATTTCTTTGGGGCAATGCCCCGCAAAAGGCCCTTTTAAGGGCCATTGGCAGTTTAGTGTAGGCTATGTTTTTTTTTATTTTGGGGGGCTTTTTTATTTTGATAGGGCTATTAGATTAGGAGTAATTCATTTTTATTTTTGATCATTTCGTTTGGTGTAATTTAGTGTTTATTTTTTTTTTGTAATTTAGATTGTATTTTATTAATTTAATTTGTTTTATTTTATTGTAATGTTAGGTTTTAGTGTAAGGCAGGTTAGATTTTATTTCACAGGTAAGTTTGTATTTATTTTAACTAGATAGTAAATAGTTAATAACTATTTACTAACTAGTCTAACTAGTTAAAATAAATACAAACTTACTTGTGAAATAAAAATAAAACCTAAAATAGCTACAATATAACTATTAGTTATATTGTAGCTAGCTTAGGTTTTATTTCACAGGTAGGTATTTAATTTTAAATAGGAATTATTTAGGTAATAATTGTAAGTTTTATTTAGATTTATTTTAATTATATTTAAGTTAGGGGGTGTTAGGGTTACGTTAGGGTTATGCTTAGGGTTACGTTAGGTTTATGGGTTAATATATTTATTTAGTTTTAGTGATGTTGTAGGCCAGAGGTTTAGGGGTTAATAACTTTAGTATAGTGGCGGCGACATTGGGGCGGCAGATTAGGGGTTAATAACTGTAATGTAGGTGGCTGTGATGTTAGGGGCAGCAGATTAGGGGTTAATAACATTTAGTAGGTGGCGGCGATGTAGGGGGCGGCAGATTAGGGGTTAATAACTATAATGTAGGTGGTGGCGATGTTAGGGTCAGCAGATTAGGGGTGTTTAGACGTGGTTTTTATTTTTGGGTGTTAGGTTTAAATATAACTTTTCTTTCCTCAAAGACATTAATGGGGCTGCGTTACAGAGATTTTGTTTCCTTAATCGCAGGTGTTAGGCTTTTTTTTGCTGGCTCTCCTGCTTTTTGTAAACTTGTAATAGCAGTGCTATAGGGAGGTGAAATACCGCCGCTTTTGTAGCGGTCGTTAATTTCCCTATAGCACTCAAAACTCTGGCTGAATATATTTATTTTTTTTATGAAAATTTATATACAGCAAATTAATTAACGAAGTTATAAATGTAGTACTAACATGTTTTTATTTATTATTCCAAGAGTAATCATGTAATATACATTATGATGTAGATACATTCCAAAACATACAAAAAAAAAAAAGAAATGTACGCGGCTTTTGAAGATGTAAAATTTATGTAATTTTAAAATGCAATCTACTACAGGTGTTACAATCAATGATAGGGCTTATAAATGTCTGAGTGCCAAACTGTGCCAGTGAGCAAGGGCAGAGTGAGGGCCCAAAACGTGTTGGATGGGATAAAGCGTTCAGTCTAACTTGGGCTATCATTGGATATTTTTTTTTTGTTTTTATATTCTAACACTATGTTTTTACATTATACCTAATCAAGAAAGAACTTTTTATCTTATAATCATGTAGACAATTTATGACTGGAAGTGCAGGAATATTTGGTTCTAAGGGTCTAAGTATGCTTATAGAAGCCTTTAATGAAGGTTGTTTGGGACCTGTTATTAAGGAAATTTAAAGATTTTAATCAGATGGACAGATAAGCTAGGTAAAGGGAGATTCAGAAACAGAAGCTCAACCTCACCTATAGATTCAGTTGATGTAATTATCACAGATGGTGTTTTTCACTGACATTTTTATAGGCTTATGAGACTAGCACAGAAACATAATGAACGTGTCCAACTGTTATATCACACTACTGACAATATTGAGAAATTGACCCAGAGCAATTATAAATGAGAATAGTTATTTTATAAATTCTTATGGCTTTAGATTGCATGGTTGCTACAGAGTGAAACATGTAAAGTAGAGAGGTCAAGAGTGTTTGTCTACAAATTAATGAGACTTCTGGAGCTGTTACAGCGGATATTGATGCTATTTGAGACCTGCAAGATAAAGATTAATCTCATACTGGAGACAAATCATTTTATTCGTTGATTTTACTTGTTGCTGTTCAGCTTGTTTGTCCTGTTGTGCTTGTATGAGTAGCGTTGCATAAAACTTTCTGTCAAGGGTCTTCTGCCATGTGCACTACACAACACTTGGGTACTTTCCATAAAGTTTGTTTATTGGTGCAGTTGTACAACTATGCTCAAGCAAAGATATCGACTCAAGAATTTGGTGATTTCATATTGATACTAAGTAACTTGATACCAGTCGTTGGGATAATGGTATCACTTCATCAAGTCCATCTATCACATTAAAGGGACATAATACTCATATGCTAAATCACTTGAAACTGATGCAGTATAACTGTAAAAAGCTGACAGGAAAATATCACCTGAGCATCTCTATGTAAAAAAGGAAGATATTTTACCTCACAATTTCCTCAGCTCAGCAGAGTAAGTTCTGTGTAAAAAGTTATACTCAGCTGCTCCCAGCTGCAGGTAAAAAAAATTAAAAAAAATGAAGAAATGAACAGCAGCCAATCAGCATCAGCAGTGCTGAGGTCATGAACTCTTACTGTGATCTCATGAGATTTGACTTAACTCTCTTGAGATTTCATAGTAAGCTTCCTTTACCTGATTGGTGAAATAATATGAGAGTGCACAATGCTAGTCCCTTCAGATGTCCTAGGACAAACACACTAAAATGCTGCTTAGAAATCCTTTACAATGGGAGGTGGCTACTGAGGAACTTTTGAGGTAAAATATCTTTCTTTTTTACATAGAGATGTTCAAGTGATATTTTCTAATCAGCTTTTTACAGCTATGCTGCATCACTTTCAAGTGTTTAAAAATGTGGGTATTATGGCCCTTTAACAATTTTTTGACTCGCAAAGTTATTACTAAGACTTAGATTACAAGTGGAAGGTTAAAAAAAAGCCAAAAAGTTTTTTAGTGCGCCCCATACTTTAAATGAATAACACAGAGAGCTCTGTTAACTCGCTCATTGCGCTCATATTACAAGTGGTGAGTTAAGTGTTGCGTTCAAGCACAATACAAAATAACGCTTTAAAATTGTATTGCCTTTTGAGATCTGAAGCATACCATGAACACTAGCTAGTTTGCGTAAACAAAAATAATGAAAATGCTATGGAAATAAAGGATTTAGGTTATGTTTAGACAATACTTAGGAAAATGGGTTTATTTGTACAAAAAAAGGTTTTGTGGGACAATTATAGGGATATGTAGACCAGAGTGAGCATAGACATACAGGGCATTTGCCTGGTGGGTCGGGGCCAGTTGCAGTCTGGGGTTGGTTGCCTTAGCCTCACCCAGTCAACAGCATTATTATATGCGCATGATGCAGGGCCAGCACTATTTTGCTGTGTCTGCGAGCCAGATGAGCCCCATACTCCCCGCTTATTTAAACCACAGATGTTAATGCGCACTAGATTATTGCTTGAGTGATACAAAAATAACTTTAATACGAGAGCAGAAATGGAAACTGTATAGATTGAGCTTGAGCTATGTTATCACACCATAGGGCTAACATTTTTTTGCTCCACTTATAGGGGTATATTTATTAATGTGTGAGCATACGCTATCGGCATTTATCATTGCACCAGCAGTTCTTGTGAACTGCTGGTGCAATGCCGCTCCCTGCAGATTCGCGGCCAATCAGCCGCTATCAGGGGGTGTCAATCAACCCGATCGTATTCGATCGGGTTCATTTCTGTACACGGCCTCAGAACAGGCGGACGAGTTATGGAGCAGTGGTATTTAGACCGTTGCTTCATAACTTCTGTTTCCGACGAGCCTGAAGGCTCACCAGAAACAAAGGGCATACAGAGCTTGATAAATCGGCCCCATGATCTACACCTATATGTGGTCAATAAGCTGCACATCCCACCATCAAAATAATTTTTCAATTAATGAAGCTAAAAAGTTTAATTTCAAATTTGAATAAATCTTGAATTAATAGATATTCTTTTACATTGTATCATCATTGGGGATTGTGTAGTGCTATTTTCCAAATACGTTTTATACATGGAAAATTAGAGAGACATTGATGATGAATTTATGAGACCAAGGAGGCCATCCCTGTCTGCAAGTGGAAAATATTCCCATGAGGTACATTCCTGTTTTACAAGATAAAGAGATGACTTTCACTGAAGTTGTATTTACTATATAGTATTTATTTAAGAAAGGAAATCCAACAACATGAATTCTTGGGCTTGCAATGCCCAATTTATATGAGAAATACATGGCAAGATTTTTTCCCCCCCATTTTTTACTTAGTGATTGTAATCATCTTCTCCGCAGAAATCCCTTTGACTTGAGTGGAGATAAGCTCAGCCACAATTTTCTTCTCCCCAGTTTTTTTTGGTGCACATATGATCTTGGAACGGAAGATTCCTCCTGGGCGTATATCCCTATAGACAGAGATCACACATAAGACACATGAGACTCAAACACTTAAAGGGACAGTCTAGTCAAAATTAAACTTTCATGATACAGATAGGACATGCAATTTAAACAACTTTTCAATTTACTTGTATCATCAATTTTGCTTTGTTCTCTTGGTATTCATTTTTAAAAGCTAAACCTAGGTAGGCTCATAAACTGATTTCTAAGCCATTGAAGGCCACCTCTTATTTCAGTGCATTTCGACAGTTTTTAATTGTTAGACAGTGCTATTTAATGTGTGTGTCATATAGATAACATTGTGCTCACTCCCATGGAGATACGTAGGAGTCAGCACTGATTGGCTAAAATGCAAATTTAGCAAAATAACTGAAATAAGGGGGCAGCCTGCAGAGGCTTTGATATAAGGAGGTACAAGAGGTAAAAAGTATATTAATATAACAGTGTTGGTTATGCAAAATTGAGGAATGGGTAATAAAGAGATTATCTTTTTAAACAATAAAACATTTCAAGTAGACTGTCCCTTTAAGACCTATTAGAACATGAAAGGAATATGTGGGATGAATTACCAGGATGTGAATATGACATTTTTAACTAAGCCACTTTCATTGTTCTATAATAATTGCCAATTTTCCTACTTTTAATTCATTATTAAAAAAATATATATTTTTTCTAATTTATTGCCATTTTTTTCAATAAAGAATAAAAAAAATTGAAAAAAATATAAGAATTCCAGAACCCTCTAATTGCTCATTTATTGATCTATTGATCAATAGAGTGTGATAATACTTATAGTCTTCTGTTGTAAGATACAATTACCAAACAGGCATTCCTCTATGATTATCACGCAGTATAAAATTACATGGTCACTTTTGTTTACAAATACTTCAATACTGTACTTTTTGCTTTTTCCACTTCAGTTAAATCTTTCTTACAACTGAAGGGCTAATATATTGAAATGTAGTGGCTTTTAATCTTCACTTTTAAACCTATTTAGTTCATGCTCCTGATATAATTACACAACTTTATTAAAGGGACAGTCTAGTCCAAAATAAACTTTCGTGATTCAGAAAGAGAATGTAATTTTAAACAATTTTCCAATTTACTTTTATCTCCATTTTTGCTTTGTTCTCATGGTATTCTTAGTTGAAAGCTAAACCTAGGAGGTTCATATGCTAATTTCTAAGCCTCTTCTCTCAGGGCATTTTGACAGTTTTTCACCACTAGAGGGTGTTAGTTCACATTTGTCATATAGATAATACTGTGCTCACGCACGTGGAGTTCCAGTGAGCCAGCTCTGATTGGCTAAAATGGATGTCTGTCTGTCAAAAGAACTGAAATAAGGGGGCAGTTTGTAGAGGCTTAGATACAAGGTAATCACAGGGGTAAAAAGTGTATTTATATAACTGTGTTGGTTATGCAAAACTAGGGATTTGGTAATAAAGGGATTATCTTTTCAAACAATAACAATTCTGGTGTAGACTGTCCCTTTAAGACAGGTTAACAACATCCATTTGACACATCACACTGTCAAGAATAAATACAAAATATGTACTTTATTAATTAATATTTAAAGGGACACTGAACCCAATTTTTTTTCTTTTATGATTCAGATAGAGCAGCAATTTTAAGCAATTTTCTAATTTACTCCTATTATCAATTTTTCTTCGTTCTCTTGCTGTCTTTATTTGAAAAAGAAGGCATCTAAGCTAAGGACAGCACTTGTTTATTGATGGGTGAAGTTATCCACCAATCAGCAATAACAATCCAGGTTGTTCACCAAAAATGGTCTGGCATAAACTTACATTCTTGCTTTTCAAATAAAGATAGCAAGAGAATGAAGAAACTTGTATAATAGGCATAAATTAGAAAGTTGCTTAAAATTGCCTGCTCTATCTGAATCACAAAAGAAAAAAAATGGGTTCAGTGTCCCTTTAAAGTTACCAGCATGCAGGCACAATATGTATTTGCCCTGTACTTGCACTTTCATAGACTTGTGTTTCGTCATAAACTATGTCAAATTCTATGATGAATCTACAGTAAAGGGTAAAAAAAGCTGTCAGACACTTTGTTCCTATATGCTGGTAACATTTAACATGGACTAATAAATTGTATCTTTTCAATTTATTCCTGAGAGTGCACAGAGTATTTTTTTTCTGTGTGACTTCATCCCATTTTTATCATAATTATTATTATAGAACAGTGAAATATTTGTTTAATCCAGTAAAAGTACATTGTGCAGTTAGGTTGTTCATAGTCAATAATATTGAATTGCTTATATGTTGTGCAAGGTAGTTGATTTGTAATAGTATTACATTTTTGCAAAAGTATTCATTTATGCATTACAATTCTTAAAGGGACATTAAACATTAAATAAATGATAGATAGAATGATGCATTAAAATAAAAGATTAGTCTGAAAATAGCATGTAGATGTATTTTTTTAAAGTTTTATTAGTTTAAACATTGACAAAATATGTGCAAAGTTTTAGTATAAATCAATAAGCGCTGCCATGTTGTAACTTAGGTTACCTTCTCTGTTGTGGCCAATTAGGGACAGTTATACTGTAAATTGGTTACTAGAGTGTGCAGCCAATGGCTGTGTGGAATACAAAAGTGTTATGCACTTTCATTTCCAACAAGAACTGAAAAGCTCACAATTTCAGAATGGAATTACAGGAAAGGGAGACAAAATAAATAATGAACGTAAATTGCAGAGTTTATATATATATATATATATATATATATATATATATATATATATATATATATATATATATATATATATAAATGAGTTTACATAGAAAGAATAAATCCTGGAAAGAAAATACAAAAGACCAGGATGAAAGACAGGGAATTCAGCACTCTTTTTCAAAATTAAACTAAAGCTCAAAACCTTATTCAAAATGTGTCAACCTCCAAGGCTTGTGTAGCTGTAAAGGAGAGAACTCTCTGGCACTTACTGTAAATTACATACATATATACAAAGATAGAAAAACGCAAAAAGACCCAATTGGTAGATATGATCTCTTTATATGAATATCAAAATAGCATAAAAAATACAACATATTATGTTACAAACCTGACCGGTCAGGGGATAGTGTCTATACCAAAACAGAAATTATAAACATGATATGTGGTTATTTTCACAGGCCTGTGGAGCCATGTGTATAAACTGCAGGATAAGAATGGGGGACAATAAATTGACTACTACACCCTACTGCTTGCGGCACCTTAGTATGTAAGGCTATATGCCGGGCAGATTACTATATGGGATCTAAGTAGTTACAGTTAGTGTGCCCCAACACCTATGCAGAAATATTGATGTTCTTAAAGACTGATAGCACATATACATGTAACTATAAGATATATTTGTGGGGGACTGAAATACAAGCTACTACACCCAGCTGCTTACGGCACCTTATAGGGTTAAGGCAAAATGCCGGGCAGGTATATGAATGGGATCTAAGTAGGTTGTGGTGCCGTGCCCCAAAATATGTACAAATATCTTATTGTCATGCAAACAAACAATTTAGCACAGTAGTATACAGCCAGCCTCGCTGAGTAATTATTTTGAGATAGCTACTCTTGCTATCGAGTGAGAATGTCCCTTTGGAGAAAGGTTATGCAAGCTGAGAAGTTAGCCATGAAGCAAATACAAATAAATGCAGAAAGCACAAGGTTTAGCCTCCGTGTTGTGTGGTATTAGTAAGCTTCAAGCGCATATTAGTAGCATTCCTTCAGGGAGTGTTTGAAGTATACTCTCTCAACAGGGTATCATCATCCAAGACAGTCAGTAGGCAGCCTATTAATCAGGCAGTAACAAGGTAATATACGACCTGTTTCCTTTAAAGTTGTTTCTGTGACTGACTCTTAGGAGATGAGCCTCATTGGGTGTTCAGGAACTCCATTCTGGAAATCCGACAGGTATGTTTGTTTGCAGCGTGTCTGTTCCGTGTATTCGACACCTATCACATGCTCCGGTCAGCTTGTCCAATGCCGACGCGCGTTTCACCCGCTAGGTGTGTCGGGCTTCGTCAGGGCGTGATGACGTTGGGAGTGCTTCGTCTCCCTTTAAGGTTTACTTAATGACACGCCCCTATTGAGGAAATCTCACAGTGCTTCATCAGCAATGCTAATTCATAAGGGAACCAACCCTTAAGAGTATGCGTTGATTCATGCAAGTATAATAATTATACAAAAAATTAAAGTATGTTCATTTAAGACTGGTTACATACTAGGATAAAGAGATCATATATACCTGAAAGAAACAACAATTGGGTGTTTTGAATGTGGAATACTTAAAAAATATATACATATATATATCAAAAACATGTAATTTACCTATTTAGCCTTTATGTCCCTAGAGGAGTGATGTCAAAAGTTATTCTGATACACCCAAATGGGTGATGTAATATACAAAATGTACGGGCATATCTGTACCGGGATAGACAATGGACTAGATAAAGATTACTGTCATATTTTATAGAAAGCATGCCATGTCTATTCTATCATTTAACCCTTTAGGTATCTGTGTTTGAAGGATCGTAATCCACCTGCATTCCTTTTGGAGGAGGACTTTATCGTTGTCCCAAAACAAAATATCTGAATGTGCCATCTGCCAAATGACTTGTTCCTCAATGCGTACTGAAATGATACCAATGTTTCTGAAGATGAGCATGGTACTTTCCATAAAGTTTGTTTATTGCTGCAGTTACAACTATGTTCAAGCATAGATATTGACTCCAGACTTCTGAATTTAGTGATATAATATTTCTGCTAAATAACATGATACCAGACGCTGGGAAAATGGTATCACTTCATTAATCCCATCACTCAAATTAACAATTTTTTGACTAGTAAAGTTATTACTAAGACTTAGATTACAGGGTAGATTTATAATATGTGTAGCGGGCATGGTTTGATATAGTTAATCATGTCCACTCGAGATCGATAAATGCGGATAGCATACGGTGTCCGCATTTAACATTGCACAAGTATTTCTGGCTCATATTACAAGTGGTGAGTTAAGTGTTGCATTGAGATCTGAAGTATACCATAATCCTTTGCTAGTTTGCATATAACAAAACACACGGAAATAAAGGATTTCAGTTATATTTATACAATACTTGGGAAACATGGGTTTAAAAAACTGTTTGTTTGTTTTTATTATAGAACGTTTCTGTAAAAAAAAAATAATACAATATCATGTAACTTATGATATGACCTAAGAGTTTATTTTAACCCCTTAACGACCGACGACGTATGGGGTAGTCCTCTAAAAAAATACACTTAACGACCGACAACGTACCCCGTACGTCGTCGGACTTGGAAAGCGGTGGAAGTGAAATGGTGGCATGAAATATACCAAGATGGGCCTAGATCAATACTTGGGGTTGTCTATTACACTATACTAAAGCTAAAATTATCCCTAGAAGCTCCCTACATGCTCCCTAATTAACCCCTTCGCTGCTGGGCATAATACACGTGTGGTGTGCAGTGGCATTTAGCGGCCTTCTAATTACCAAAAAGCAAATCCATATAAGTCTGCTATTTCTGAACAAAGGGGATCCCAGAGAAGCATTTACAACCATTATGCCATAATTGCACAAGTTGTTTGTAAATAATTTCAGTGAGAAACCTAAAGTTTGTGAAAAAAATTGTGAAAAAGTGAACAATTTTTTTTATTTGATCGCATTTGGCAATGAAATGGTGGCATGAAATATACCAAAATGGGTCTAGATCAATACTTTGGGTTGTCTTCTAAAAAAAATATATATACATGTCAAGGGATATTCAGGGATTCCTGAAAGATATCAGTGTCCCAATGTAACTATTGCTAATTTTGAAAAAAAGTGGTTTGGAAATAGCAAAGTGTTACTTGTATTTATTGCCCTATAACTTGCAAAAAAAGCAAAGAACATGTAAACATTGGGTATTTCTAAACTCAGGACAAAATTTAGAAACTATTTAGCATGGGTGTTTTTTGGTGGTTGTAGATGTGTAACAGATTTTGGGGGTCAAAGTTAGAAAAAGTGTGTTTTTTTCATTTTTTCCTCATATTTTATAATTGTTTTATAATAAATTATAAGATATGATGAAAATAATAGTATCTTTAGAAAGTCCATTTAATGGCGAGAAAAACGGTATATAATATGTGTGGGTAAAGTAAATGAGTAAGAGGAAAATTATAGCTAAACACAAACACTGCAGAAATGTAAAAATAGCCTTGGTCCCAAACGGACAGAAAATGGAAAAGTGCTGTGGTCATTAAGGGGTTAAGGAAACTAATAAATTTATGTTGAGCCAAGTTAGCCAAACTAAAGAAATACTGACCACATCTCGTAAAATTAAGGATAAGACTTGGGCTCCCTTTATGTGCTGCTTCTCATGTTATGTAGAATAGAACTTAATTAAAGGGAAGTTTCTTTTGTGATTCATGCAGAGCATACAATTCTATTATCAAATTGTCTTTGTTCCCATGATATTCTTTGTTGAAGAGATACCTGGGTAGGTATCTGGAGCACTACATGGCAGGAAATAGTGCTGCCCTCTAGTGCTCTTGTAGATTAATAACATTCTTCAAAAACTGCTGCCATATAGTGCTTCAAAAATGGTCCGGCTCCTAAGCTTACGTCCCTGCTTTTCAAACAAAAGATACCAGGGGAACAAATAAAAAATGATAACAGAAGACTGTCCCATTATTTCAGTTTTTTTGACAGACTTGCATCTTAGCCAATCAGTGCTGACTCATAAATAACTCCACAGGAGTGAACACAATGTTATCTATTAGGCACACATGAATTAGCATTGTATAGCTGTGAAAAAGAGGCCTCCTTCAATGGCTTAGAAATTAATTTAATTTTGACTAGACTGTCCCTTTAAAAAAAATCAATTTTGTTTTGTCAATAGTGTTCAAAAATGTTAAAATGTGTTGATCAATGTTATTAGATCATCAGATATTATGCAGTGGTTTTCTGCAATCACATTTTTTTTTGCTTACCCTTGATCAAACTTCTCTAGTTTGAAAATGCCCAGACCTTCCACATGAAGCTGACAATTTTCTAGTGGAATGCTAAGAGTGTTCTTGAAAGTAAAAGTACAAGAGAAGTCTTCATCGATCTTTCCAGTTTCTGGCATCTGAAGAAAAGAGATAAAACAAGTCAAACTAACTATGTAACAAACAGTAATTTGATAAAGTAAATATTGTATTATAGACCATCTGAGATGGGCAAATGACAATGCAAGATCATGACACTTATTAATTGTTATCTAGCCCTCCCTTCTACATATAATGATGATTAGCATAAGGTCTGCTTGCCTGTGTTGTTGGATA